>NC_135347.1:1443152-1746182 GCF_023851605.1 Tamandua tetradactyla | reverse complement strand
TGTGTGTTTTCACATAATGGGATCAATACATGAGCATAGGTTGTTCTTGGAACATTAACGCTGCAATGTACGTTTCCTAAGAAGAAGGATACTCACTTATGTATCCATCCAAAGTTCAGCGATCATAAGAAATTTAACATTAATAAAAAGATAATATTCTAAGTTTTTCATAGGCCCCAATAATGTCCTTTTGAGCCTCTTTTTTCCTCCCTTGTTAGGTCCCATCCAGGAACAATTGCTTGTTTCTCTTTAGGTGTTCTTTCTTTGTGGAAACATTATAGATAACATAAACTTTCCCATGTCAACCACTCCCAAGTATCCATTCCCTGGGGTTAATCACACCCACCGTTGTTGCAGCACCCTCACCACATTTCCCATCTCTCTAAACAGAAATCCAGTAGCCCTTAGGCAGTAGTTCCCCATTCTCTGGGTGCCCCAACCCGGTGCCCTGTCTCTATGAGGTTGCATATTCTCTGATACTTTCTTTGTACTCAGTATGGGCCTTAATTCAACATCTTAAATCTGCAACAATCTTATTTGCTTTGATACCAACTTAACTTCAAAAGAATATGCAAACTATGTTCCTATACCTCACCATCCCACTACATTTACACAGTTCTTGTCACAATTATATGATTATACCTTATGAGTTCAAAGCCACTCATTTATCATTGCCCTTTATGCATTTGCCTCGTATATCCTATAAGAAGTAAAAAGTATATATATTTACATATATATACTCACTATATAAAATATATATATTTATATATATATATATATATATATCCTCTATCATTGCCCTCACCAAAGACTTTTATTTCTTTAGATGTCTTCAAATTATTGTCTAGTGTTCTTTTCCAACTGCAGAGAGCTTTTCAGCATCTCCGGCACAGCTGGACTAATGACGAACTCCCTCAGCTCTTGTTTAACTGGGAATGCCTTAATATCACCCTTATTATTATTATTATTATTGGTATGCTGCATGGTGGGGTCACATTTAATTCTTTTTCCATGTGACTATCCCATTATTGCAGCCCATTTGTTGAATTTGGGGGGGGCGGGTAGGAGGGAGTACATGGTCTGGGAATTGAACCTGGGTCTCCTTATTTTTTAAAAATTTGTTTATTATTATTTTTCTTTGCATGGGCAGGCTCTGGGAATTGAACCCAGGTCTCCGGCATGGCTGGTGAGAACTCTGCCATTAAGCCACTGTTGCTCATTCCCCCTCTTCCCTTATTTTTGAAAGACAATTTTACTGGATATATAATGTATGCTTGGAAGCTTTTTTCTTTCAGCACCTTAAATCTGTCCTCAAACTGTCTTCTTACCACCACAATTTCCAATGATAAATCAGCACTTAATCTTATGAGGCTCCCTTGTGCGTATATGTTGTTGCTTTCTTTCAGGTTTCATAATTCTCTCTTTATCTATGACATTCAGCAGTTTGATTAAACTCTACCACAGCATGGGTAGACTTTGGTTTATCTTCTTTGCAGTTCACTGAGCATCTTGTGTGTGTTCAAGCCTTTCATTAAATTCAGGAAGTTGTTGGCCTTTCTTTCTCTGTACATTCTTGTTGTCCCTTTCTTTCTTCTCATCCTGGGACTCCCTCAATGTGTAACTAGTACTCTTGATGGTATCCCACAAGTTCCCCAGGCTATGTTCATTTTTCTTTATTCTTTCTTCCTTTTGCAACTAAGACTGGATAATTTCAATTGACTTATCTTCAAGTTCACTGATTCTTTCTTCTGCCAGCTCCAATATGTTGTTGAACCCCTCCAGGGAATTTTAAATTTCTGTTACTGTGGTCGACAGCTCTGGTTGATTCTTTTTCATAGTTTCCATTTTTTATTGATATTCTTTTTGTGTTCATCTATTATCTTCCTGATTTCCTTTAGTCATTCATCCATGCTTTCCTTTAATTCTTTGAACATAGTTACAATCATGTTTTAGAACTTTGTCTGGTATGTCCCAGGTCTTATCTTCTTCATTGATGGTTTCTAATATTTTCTCCTTTGCCTGGCCACCACTGCTTGTTTCTTTGTATGTTCTGTAATCTTTTGTTAAAATTTGGACATTGTGATGTTTTAATGTTATTGATAGAATTTAGACTCTGAGGTGTCTGTTCCTTAAACTTGCATATAGCTAGCATTATAATAGAACTTTACTTAAATGTCAGGAGCTAACAAAAGAAGGGGGGGAAAAAAGAAAATACTTTACCCAGTCTTTACAGATTGACCTGTGCAAGTGCTGTCCCTAAAAGCTTCACCATATAATGAGTTTGGAGAATAACTTCCAGCCGAAAGTTTAGGGGTTTCCCTGATCATTTTTGCTCACGTGTCTTGTCTTGGGCATGCATGTGTGGCTGCAGAAATTCATCTATTTACATGGAAATGCATGTTCCTTATTTCCTGGGAAACAGTTTCCTCAGATTTCCTGGCACTCTACCATATATCCTCCAGCCCCAGGCACCCACTTGACTGCTCTCCCATAAGTTTCCATAGAAGTGTTTCATGAGGAATATTCTATGCACAGGGTAATTTCTGAGACAGTAAGTCCTTTGACCACCACCACAGAGATTGGTCCATACATAGGTACTTCCAGTGTATGCAGAAGGTTAGTCTGTTCTGTCTGGAACCAGAACCAGGAATCCTCACTGGGAACACATGCCTGCTCAGTCCTGAGCCAGTGAGGGTCGGGGGAGGGGCCAACCAAGGTGCCATGAAGCTCTCTACTTCTTTTTTTTTTTTTTCTTGATTTGGCTGTCACTCTGGTACCGCAGTCCTTTACCTGTTTTCTGGAGTGTGAGAAAGATGTTTCTGCCAGTTCTCACTGGTTGTCCAAGGTTTTTGTGGTGGGGCGAGTCTTGAAGTGTCACACTCCACCATCTTGATTGGGGCAGCACTTAAAGATTGGAATTAGTTTTTCAACAAGCTGAACAATTTTTACAAAAAAGTCATTGTTCACTAGAATTCGGAAAGGAATGATGAATTTGAATGTGCCTGAAATGAGGGAAAAATTTGTTTACAAATGGACAAGACATCACAAGTGCATATCTGGGAATTCTTATATACTGAAGGCATAAAATAAAGTTAAGGACAGCTCCGAGAATTTTTCTGTAGGATGGGGGTTGACAAAAAGCCTCTAAAGAAAATTTTTTTCAACAATGAAAAGGTTAAAAGTAAGTCAAGCAGTTATGCTACAATGAGTATGAAAATCAAAATGGATGTTTAGAACTAGGTGGCTATTTGATAGAAAGCAAAATTTTTCTTGTAAGACCAAGTTGAAGGAAGGGATTTAGATAAATATATGATGCTTTTATGCACTTGAACTATGCAAACATAATGAAACATGACATGCCTGGACATCGTCGTTGGCTGTGTTCCTGATATGTCATTGTATTTTACTATAATAATCACCCGTTCAGATTCCCGGTATAAAGGGTGAGAGAAGCAATATTGGATGATGCCAATCATGAGTCTCCTGCGTGCAGTGTTGACTTTTGTACTGAGGCCAGAGAGATAATACTTGAATAAACCCTTCGCACAGACACTGTGAAGGCCAATGTGCACTTTTTAGATAAAATTAATTCCTTTGCATTTCCCTATAGCAGTACCTGTAAACGCTTACATGGGTGTGTTTAGCATTATTTTATCTAAGACCACTGCTAACTAAAAAATTTCCTTAACACTGTGTCCACTTTAGGTAAATCTTTTCTAATGATATGAAATGCCCTTTAATTCCTAGTGCCTGCTGCGGGAGTTAATCCACTTAAGTGAGAGAGCATGTTTTGTCAGACTGCATGGGTCTGACAAATTCTTGAACGAAACCAAGCCTTTTGAGAATTGAATTCCATTTGCTTCAGGAAAAAAAAAGTGACTTTCTGGTTCAAAGGAAAAATGCTTAGAAGCAATATTTGAAAGGCTCATAAGGGGTCTTACACATCAAATAGCTCTCAGAAAACAACATCCTGGTGAGTTAAGTGTAAATTAATTAGAAACATACAGATTGCTTTTCTCTGGCTATCCACATGGGACTCAAAGTTGAAGAAAGACTGTTTGACAAAATATGTTTGGGGTTTTGATGACCCAAAAGCATGGTAAAGTAGTTCAAGATGTTTCGGTGAAACAAAGATATTTGTTTTCTTGCGATGATTTTTTTCCAGTAAGTATCTAATGTGCTTCAATGAAAGAGCATTTGAACTTTGAGGGCACTCCATTCTTACACCACCAAATATATCTAAGAGATTTTTCTCTTCAAAGAAGCTGATTAAGCCATTAAAAATGAAGTCAAGCTCTGTTGTGGGAGGGAACATGAATGATATAAACATTAAGACATGCTCACTGGAAATCTATCCTATATCAAGAGCTGAGTAGACCATTTATATATGGAAGTACTGGGGGTACTGAGGCTGCAGACATTTACCCAGGTATAGCATTTTTGTGAAATTTCCTGGGTAAGCCTAGATTATAAAAATTTATTTCAGATAATCTGGTTATATGTCCACTAACTGCTAGGATCTAATTTATAGGGATATAAAATTAGTAAAAAAAAATAAAAAGTAAAGGAACCATTGTGGAAATGTATGCAGAAAGTAGTTCTCCAGTTCCATCACTAGAGGATGTACTTTAAATTCATTATAAATGAGTAAGTTATATGGTGCTGAAAATTTATGCTATTAGAACACACCAAGTAAATATCTTCACACCTACACTAAGAAAAAAAAATTTTTTAAAGATGTAAAAACTAAGGGAGGAGGGGAAAGAGGCTTACAATGTATAAAACAAACTGCTTTTTTTCCAAGCGATTTATTTTTTCTTACTTATTTATTAAATTAGATGAAATAAAATCAAGGTGTTTCTTTTCAAATTGAGGACATGGAAGTAACGTCACTTTGAGCAAAATCCCTGAGGAAAGGACCAGATCCATATACAGGAAAAGAAGTAACCATGTACAACCGTTCCAAATTATTTCAGCCTTGCAAACATTTGAGGATTCATTGATCCATATTTTCAATTTACAATAGTGAGTTGTTATTTTTCAATTGTTCTCTCAGTCTCCTTAGAATCTTATAAATTTCTCTTAAGATTAACATTTTTTAAGAATTCTAAAATTCATTTTTTATAAAAATTTATTCACACATGGTTCCAATTAACTGATAGGCCAACTCAAAAAAAGTTACCGTGTATGATTGTGAAAACCTTGTATCTGCTGGTCCTTTTATCTAGGGTATGAACAGATGAGTAAAAAATATAGATAAAAATAAACAAATAATTGGGAGAACAAAGAGTAAAATAAATTGGGTAGATGGAAATACTAGTGGTCAATGAGAAGGAGGGTTAAGGGGTATGTTATGCATGAGTTTTTTCTTCTTTCTTTTTAATTTTTTTTCTGGAATGATGTAAATGTCCAAGAAAATGACCATGTTAATGAATACACAACTGTGTGATGATATTGTGAGCCGCTGATCATACATCACGTATGGAATGCTTGTGTGTTAAGAATGTTTGTATATTAAGTTTTATCAATAAAAAAATTTTAAAAAAGGAAAGAAAAGTCATCACCGAGAAAGCTGAATTAGTTGGAATAAATTAGTTCTCTGAAGTCACTTGGATAGAAAAGCCTACAAAGATTTGTTTCTGGAGTTGATTACAGAGCACCATTTCTTCTAGTAGCATGCTTGGCTTGCAGCATTCCAGGGGAGACTTGGCAGCACAGATACATTTAGTACCTATTATCAGTTCCATATTCAGTTAGCATTTTCACACACATGTTCTCTTTGCATTACATTGCTCTAAAGTTCCAGTTTTAGGTCATGGAAGATTTAACATGAAAGATATAACAATGGATAAATGTTCATTTTGCTGGGTCCTAGAGGCTGTGTGAGTTCAAGTGACTGTTATTTCATCATTCAGCCTTGCCTGAGAAATACTGATTCCATGTTACTCAGCCAGGTACTCCTCAGCAACTATTTGTTCATGACCATCAACCTCTGCAGGACACACATAAGGAGATTTGCTATCTGTGATACAAATTCGGACATGCTCTGGACTAAAAAATTCTCATGTTTCATTCTTCTTTTCATTCTAAGTTGTCCCTCCTTTTTGGTTAAAATATCTTTTTTTGCTCCTAAATACATTTCAATGTTATTTATTGAGTTTCTAATTCTTAAGACAGCAAAATTGTACCTCCTTCTCAATTTCTTTTAAGCATTTATATTAAATAGATTGATTTGCAGTTTGGAAACTGCTTTCCTATAGCAGTCCACAAAATACTTCACACACACGTAAAGTATAGCATTGATGATACTTACTCAGCCAGTCATACCCATGTGGATACCATAGCCCCTATCAGGAAATCCATTCTTTCCCAGCTAAGGATACAGGGCCAACTTCAGTTGGGGGTCCCTGGAACAAGTAATATGAAATGAAGAAGGCAAAGTAAGCACTCCTGGGTATCAGAAAAGTGGTAACTACTTAAGTTAGAAGGATCTTCTGGGTCACTATTCTCCAAATGATGTCCTGAAGCAACAGAAGAGTCCTAGATATGTTCAAATATGTCTCTTCACATTTTGAAGCTGAAGAATTATCAGGTTAAACAAAGTGAAGTCGTTTCTGTCCTCAGAGACTGTCAGGGTCTTTAGTGTGAGATATCCTCGGTGAATCTCTAAGTGAAGGATGTAAAGGGCAGGGTTCTCCTAACTTAAGAGATTTTAGAAGCCTTTATGGGACCCTAGATTTCCCTGAAAGAGCATTTAGAAATGCTCTGATTTACTGTGTTTAAGTAGCCTTAATTGGGGAACCAAGAGGAGATCCCCACACAGAGACGTGGGTTATAACTCCAAATTGAAGTTTTCTGCTGCCATCGCTCTGTATACGTAAATCACTCATAACTTATTTGGAGAATTACTAAATTCTATTTTATTGGGCAAAATAATTTATAAAAATGTCAGCACCTCTTAACGTGAAGATATAGGGGATAATGAAAAAGAAAAGTGTTCTTAAGTGAATGAAATAATTCCATAATCTGCCTAATAAATTTCTGTCATCTTAAAAGTAAGATTAGATCCATTTCAGAGAATACTACCAGCTGTGCAGTAAGCAGATATTATTATTATTCAAAAATATAGGGTGGCTACCAAGAGACTTGACTCAAACCTGTCAAGGCAATCAACCATTCAATACAAATACTGCTTAAAGAAGAGAAATATGTTTTAGAGAAAGGAAAAATAAACAAAACCTCGTTTATAATCCATCATTGTGTTTGTAAGGTGCATTACGCATTTCACACTAAGACATCTTTATAGCCTTTGCAGCTTGGCCTCACCGTTAAGTGCCAAGGTTCTGCAGTGCAGCAGCCACGAATGCTGCATTTACATAACAGAAGCCTGTAGAGTCAATTATTTTGGCAGAGCAGGGGCATTAGTGCAATTCATACACTGCTGGAAGAGATTTTCTTCTGCAAAAAAGCTGATGATCATAAAACCCATCCATTGCCTCAATGCATTTCTCAAGTAGGCGGTGCAAGCCATGGGAGCCCTTTGACAGTGCAAACTGCAAGGAGGAACATTTTGGGTACTGCGGCTTCATGTGGTCCAAGGAATGCAGATCAGAGCCTTAGATATGGAGACTGAGCTTTCATAGACAGAGGACCGGAATTTGGTTGCATTTGCTATTAGAATTTTTTTTTTCATGAAGAAGTGAATGCTCTTACCCAGATCAAAAATAATCCAACAAAAATGCAGGACTATGATGATGAATCTGCCAAAAGAACCAGGCCCCCCCCCCCAGAAAAAAAAAAAACACTTCTTATGAGAAAACAGGTTACCAATTTTTCCAGTTCTTTAATGAGGAGAGAGTTTGAGTATAATAAATCAGCAGTTCTCAAGCTTTTTGTTCTCAGGAGCCTCTCACCTCTTAAAAATGATTAAGGGCTCCAACAGCTTTTGCTAATATGGGTTAAATTTTTTTGTATTTACTGTGTTTGAAATTGAAGGTAAGATATTCTAAGGTAATGTATCTATTAATTTAGTTAAAATAATAATCAACACATTACATGTCCACATAAATGATGTATTTAATAGGAAAAAGGAAAGCTGATATTTTTCCAAAACAAATAAATTTAGTGAGAAGAGTAGCATCGTTTTATATGTTGCAGTTCATGATGCTTAGTAGAAAACAACTGGATCGTCATATCTGCTTCTGCATCTGCATTTAGTCCCCATAATATCACATTTTATGAAGCCTTGGAAAATGCTACTGTATACTAATGACAGAAAGAGAGTGTTAAAGGTAAACAAGGTCTTAGCACCATCATAAGGAAATGATTCTCCTTACAGCATCCTAAAAGAATGGCCGGAACCCATAGGAACTCCCAGGCTGCACTTTAAGAACCAATGAGTAAAACCATATTACATGGTCGATACATCCACATACATCGACATAATGTGTGAGTGTACGTGTTTGTGTGTACACAGTTGTTTGGTTTATCAGGTTCACAGCTTACCACGCTGATAGGCAGCTCATTTCATAGTGCAAGTTCATTCACTGTAAACCGTTGGTGTTTCTTTCAAATGTATAAAATGTGGAATACATAGCTATGAGCCAGAACAGAAACAAGCATAAATAGATCACGTACTAAATGGAGAGTTAGCAAATCACATTCCTCCCTGACAGTGCTATAATATTTTACCATTGTGTCCTAATAATGAGGTAGCCTTATTCTATTTAACAGATCAGAAAAGCGTAGTGAGAGGGGGCAGGTGACTTTTCCAAGTACCATAACTAATCCATGATAGAGCTGGCACTGAATCCAGTCCAGTGCTGCTTTGGGACTTACGGCAAGGCCAATTCGTGATGCCAAAACACAAGGTAAAAAAGTGAAAATTATTGCTAGGCTGTTGCATTGCCTGGTTTGTTTCTTATAATTCTCTATTCTGCCAAGTAGCTATTTTGGCAGGTATTTGGTTGGTGCCTTGATATTATTCTGCTGAATGTTCTGTATTAATATTTTGAAAATGCAGGATTATTCCCTCTAAGCTTAATGATTCTTACATGTAAAGTGTCTATCAAAATAACAAGGAAGCCAATTCCTGGTGCCTGCCATGCAAAATAAATAAATAAATAATGACAGGAAGGCTCCCCAATAACATTTTTTTTGCATGGGCAGGCACCAGAAATCAAACCCAATAACAACATTTTAATAACCAATCACACAAGGCATTTCAGAAGCTACAATTTAAGAAAAAAAAGCTTAAATGAGCACCCCTCACTCCACAATGGATCTTTTGGTTTTCTCACTGATAGAGAATACTACCAGAATTTATTGGAAAGTAGGAACCGGAGTTTTTTCTGGACGTCTGCAATATTACAGAGAGTATGGCACAATAACAAGTTGTCTCATGATCCCATGTGACTTTGAAATGTCTGGCTGGACAGCCAGCCACATCAGTGAAAATCCTGTTGATAGTTTTCTGAACCTGGATCCTAGCCATGTTTTAGATGTAAATGCAAAGTACTTTAGCAGTTTTAATATGCACTGATTTTTCTAAGAATGCAACTAGTATGCAAAGTAAAAGAGGATACTGATGTCTTTTGCCTTACCAACTTAGAAAACCATGCTTGTGGGTTTGGTGTCGATCTAGCAGTCCACATGCACAGCTTTACTATCCATACTGACTCTACACACAGGTGTGACTACCCAGCCATCTCAGAACATCTTCTAGGACAGAGATACAAAAGCATGCATTTAACTAGAAAACTTTTTTCTAGTTATCGCCTCTTATTGCAACTAAGAAGTTTTATCAAGTATCAACTTTTAATATGTATATAGGCTGTCTATATCAACATATTTTTCATTGCAGAATAGTAAACGGCATTCCCAACTATTTATTTTTTTTTTAAATAGGCAGTTGTGTCTGATAAGATCATGGAAACACTTGGTTAATTTCTCTCAGAAATTTCATTTTTTTTCTTTTCTTAAATGCTTAGCTTTAGAGTCAGTAAAAGTAGATAGCCTCTACATTTCACCCTCTTCTGAAAAATGCTCTATGATCCTTTCCTCTGTGTTAATAAAACAATGTGCAAAGAGCTGCAGAGTCCTTAAGTTGGCTTCTTTTCTTTTATCAGGGGTGGGGGAGGAAGAGGCTGGTATGTTGAATTAATTCCAAAAGAAACCATAAGAACTATATTTGCTTTCCTGATTTATGTAGCCTCAAGTTCTTCTCCAGGCCAAAAAAAATTCCTCCACCACCTCCACCAACAGTCAGCTCCACCACCATATGCACTCAAGAAGACTTCTCTGCTCTGCCTGTTAACTTACAGAGAAAAGATTAAATCAATGGAAACTCTGCATAGATGGCAGGAGTCACAGCTTCACTCACCCCTGAAAATCCTCCTGAACACTATTCCTTACCGTCCATGCCATAGGTTCCAAAGGCAGTATTCCTTTCAAACATGTATGATCATCATTAATAATTAAATATTGTAAACTGAATTCCAGTGAGAAATGTGTGCCATTTAGCAAAATGAATTAAAAGTAAATGGAAGTTTTAAAATCCAAAGAAGTTTTGATCAATGTATTCAACACAATGAATAAAAATGATGCTTATTTTGGTAACTGTCCTGAAGTTTTTCCTTGGCTACTTTCCTGAGCCATATAACTATGTTATATATGTTATATATGTTAAGTTAAAATGTATTTTTTTGATGAAAATTGAAAATAAAATGACTTTTCTTAATCAGATCATTTTTCCCCTCAGAGGGAAAATGCTGTTTTTTTTTTTACTTGCTATTTTAAAAATTGCCAAAATCAATACAACGTTCATAGTTGGGTACTGGCCCTCAATTAAGTTGGAAGAATATGTACAGGGCTGCAAATAGCACTTATTTCTCTGGCTCTATTAGTTTGGCAGCACTTGTTCATTAACAGCATACACCACTAATTTACAGTTGGCTCTGCACTAATAACGACAGCTGATTTCTTTTTTAATTTCTCTATAATAAAATGGTGCACTTTACAATAAACTTAAATTTAAAGTCCCTTTGGGAATTTGGATTAGATTCTATCTTTTGAGAAATTTATGTCTCATGACTTTAAACAACTGATATTTTTCATAGTAGCATTTAAAATGTTTTTTAAAAACTAATTGCACTGTTATAAAATCTATTTCAGTAAAAGATAAAGTAAGCATTTCTAAAAATAAAAAGGCTTCCATACATAAATTTTCTTTTCTAATTATGCTAACATCAATTTTATAATGAACTACAATACACAGCATATTTGTAGGCACTAAGAAAAAAAAATTACAGGGGGCATGGGTGGTTCAGGGGTAGAATACTTGCTTTACATGCCGGAGACCTGGGTTTGATTCCCAGACAATGCACCTTTCCCCCACAAACAAAAAACAGTTACCCGCATCATTTTATGTGGCCTACAAGTCAGAAATTCAGGGTACCGACAACTACCCTCACCGAATAATATATTAATCTTCATCTATTCAAATGTTTTTTCTGCTTTATTTCCGCAGCTATTCAACAGATTGATAATATCATGAAATAGATGTTTTAAAATGTAAACATAAAAGAAAAAGCCTTACCATCAACTAATCCAACTGATTACATCACTTTGAGAAGTTGCAAAAAACTAACTCTTGGTAGAATAAGTGCAAATCCAAAGTGCAGAGCCCCTGAATTCCACAGCAATAAATCAAAATTTATTAAAAATACATAATCTGCTTCTCTCACAGGGCATTTGTAGACATCAACTAAGAAAACTCAGATGAGCTTTAAGCCACAATAATAAGGTGATAAATAGAAGCAGCAAATATATTTCAAAGACTGTACTGGGTTTCTGCTGTTTTGGGATTTTCTGAATCCACTAATGTATTTTTCTAACTGGTCAAAACAGTATGAAACTGAGTGAAACATTATAAACTAAGTAAAGTGACATCTATATGAGTACCTTGAGCTCAAGTAAGGTTAAAAATGCATGGACCCCATGATTTTAGTTAAGTCCCAAAGATTTCAATCTCATCCACGAGCTGTGGCCAAAGCAAGGATCTATAAGAATAGGTTTATGACATCAAACCTACTATTTTGCTAGAAGTTCTTCCCTTAATTTTTAATACCTTGTATAATGTAACGCCAATGATGCTGCAAATATCTAAAAGTCTTCAGCTTCTCCTGTCAGATCCATCTCTGTCTTCATTGTACTTTCAAGTTGTCAAAGACTTTACAGAAAAAAAGTGCTCAGATATGGTAGTAATTGCTGGAAATATTAAAGGGTTCGATTTTCATTCTGATTCTCACATTTAGTTAAACTAACTGAAATTGCCCACCATTTCATTTACTTAAAATTTATTGATCAAATCCTGATTATGGAACAGAGAGTGCTTGATACTGGAGAGATAATGTTTTAAAACAAAAAAAAAACTCCAAAATAATACCTTTTCTTCTTGGAACTGATATTGTAGTTGATGAGGCAGTCAAAAAAATAGTATCATAAATATTGAGATGCAAACCCATTTATAGAAACACTAATTAAGAAAATAGAAGGAACCATGAGAACACACAATACTCTGGAAGTTAGTAAAGAACCTCTTAAGTGGTAAGTGTCAATATAAGGATGGAAGGACAGATCAGAGTGACCCATGCTGTAGGCGTTGAAATTAGGAAGCAAAACAACAGAAAAGAAAACAAGGCATAAAGTGATGTTAAATTCAATGAAATTAGGTTATCTATTGGAGAGTTGATTGCAAAAAAGCCCTGAAAGCCAATTCAGACATTTCCATCTTTACACTAAAAGCAATGGAATGACAGAAAAGACATGTTTTCTTTCCTAACACCATCTTGTGCAGGCAGACCAATTGTTTAGGTTGGAAACTTTGCTTCGATTGTTTCCACGGAGATGCACACCCAGTTGTAGGTGTGACCTTTTAATTATGTGGAGATGTGACTCTACCTGTTCAAAGTGGGTTTTGATTAGTTTACTGGAGTCCTTTAAAAGGGCAAATATTTTGGAGGAAGCTTGGAGAACAGTTGCTTCAGAGCCGACAGAGATGCAGACATTTGGAGATGCTTGGGGTGACAACAGAGAGAGCAGATGCCTAAACATGGATGTTTGGAGATGCAGAACTCAGCAGACATCACCATTTGTCTTCCCATGATGAGTGTTCTAGTTTGTTAGCTGTCAGAATGCAATATACCTGGAAACAATGGCTTTTAAGATGGGAATTTAATGAGTTGCTAGTTTACAATTCTAAGGCCAAAAAAATGTCCCCATTAAAACAAGTCTATAGAAATGTCCAATCAAAGGCATCCTTGATTCAAGAAGATCAAAGAAGTTCTGGGTTTCTCTCTCAAGTTAGAAAGCACATGACAAACACAATCAGGGTTTCTCTTTCATCTGGAAGGGCACATGGCAAACATGACACCATCTGCTAGCTTTCTCTCTTGGCTTCTCTTCACAAAGCTCCCCGGGAGGCATTTTCCTTCTTCGTTTCCAAAGGTCACTGCTTGATGGACTCTCTGCTTCTCGTGGCTATGTCGTTCCATTCTCTCTGAATCTCCTGCATTCTCCAAAATGTTTCCTCTTTTATAGGATTCCCATAAACTAATCAAGACCCACCCAAATGATTGGACACATATCATCACCTAATCCACCTTAACACCATTCTTGATTAAATCACATCTCCGTGGAGATGATCTGATTACACTTTCAAACCTACAGTACTGAATAGTGATTAGAAGAAATGACTGCCTTTACAGAATGGGATTAGGATTAAAACATGGCTTTTCTAGGGGACATACATCATTTCAAACCAGCACACTAAGCAAGCCAAAACCCAGAGTTGTGTCCCAAAGGAGCTAAGTGAAGGCCTACAGATAATTAGAGAGGGAACCACTGGCATCAGAAGCTGGAAGCAATGGAACTGGGAACAAGGACCAGCAGATGCCAGCCATGTGCCTTCCCATGTGATTGATAGCCACCTTTCTTGAATTAAGCTATCTTTCCCTCCATGCTTTAGTTTTATGGCCTTATACCTGTGAACTTGTAACTTAATAAGTACACTCTATAAAAACAAAACAAAACAAGAAAATTCAATGGGAGGAGAATTACTTCATTGGGTTCATATTTAACCAAAAACCTCTGGTTCTAAAGGTCACCCAGGTTCGAGTAGAGCAACACCTTCTGCGGGTCCATTACTAAGGCCAAGCTCCACACGGCCCCTGTGCAGCCAGATGCTGGGAGCGAGATCAGCCCCACACCACCTTGTGAGGTGAAGAGTGGACCTGGGGAAGTCACATGGGAAGTATTGCCTTCACCCCAACAAGCTCCCCTGCTCTCCAAGCCAACTCAATTTCATTATGCAACTGAATACTGATGTAAACAAAAAAATGTATTTATACAAAAGAATCAAATCTCACATACCAGAATTACCCTGCTGCTACCAGACAGAGTTACTTTACAGCTATGGCCTCAACTAAAAAAAATATGGCAATATTGATACTGATAGATATATCAAATGTATGCACCAACCTCTTAGGGTATATGCTGCCTTAGGTTAAAAAAAAAATAGTCCTTCATTTCACTGTTTTCTAGTCTTTTCTGTTCACTCCCAAGATGAAATTTTAATTAAAAATTACATCTCCCGGCCCACGCACCGCAGCAGCCGACCCGCCCCCCCTCCTTCTCCCCTCTCTTTCTCCGCCAGCCCACCGCGCGGCGCCCACGCTCCGCAGCAGCCGACCCGCCCGCCCTCCTTCTCCCCTCTCTTTCTCCGCCGGCCCGCCGCGCGGCGCCCACGCCCCGCAGCAGCCGACCCGCCCGCCCTCCTTCTCCCCTCTCTTTCTCCGCCGGCCTGCCGCGCGGCGCCCACACCCCGCAGCAGCCGACCCGCCCGTCCTCCTTCTCCCCCCTCCTCCCCCTCCTGCTCCGGCTGCTCTCCAACCACCACGGTGCCCTCTTCCCCCGCCTTCACCGGCTCCTCCGCCACCAGCCTCGACAGCCTTGCCGCCCTCACCTTTCCTCCTCCAGAACAGCTACTGGGGGAGTGGAGATAATACAGAGCAGCTCCCGGAGCCACGAGGGAGATCAAAAGGACGGCGTACCCCATCCTGGAATGGCTGACTATCTGGGAGAACCAGCTCCGGTGAGATCACCAAGGGGCACGGGCTTTCCTGGGTGGGACGGCAAGCAACCGGAGTCCCTCCCTTCCACCTTCCCAGGCCAGCTGGTAGAATTGGACAGGCGGTCCCCTTAGGCCGTGGCGGCTGGTGCCCCCACCACACGAGGCCCCCCGGAACAACTGAGATAGCTGGGTCAGAAATCCCCAGACTGCGGAGAACAGTGACCGGGGGATCCCTTCCAAACACGTGACTCCCCCTTCGGCTGGGAACAGTGCACTCTCCCGGGCTGCGACAGCTGGCGCCCTCCCGCCATGCTTGGTGCCCCGGGCCGACTAGCTAATTCGGCCGGACGCTCTCCTGTGCTGCGACGGCCGGCGACCCTCCCCGCATTCGGAACCCCAGGCCGGCTGGCATTCTTCCAAGACGCTTCAGCTGCCGAACCTCCCCTACGGCGAGAATTTTCCAGAGTTAAAGGACCCACAGCAACTTTCACTGGTGGAACCCATAGACAAACGTGTGCCACGAGCGTGACCTACTGGGCAGGATAAGAAAAACAGAACCCAGAGATTGCACAGAAAAATCTTTCAACCTGTGGGGTCGAACACCCAGGGAAATCTGACTAAATGCCCAGACGCCAGCAGAAGATAACGGATCACGCTCAGAAAATTGAACATATGGCCCAGTCAAACGAAGAAACCAATAGTTCAAATGAGATACAGGAGCTGAAACAACTAATGCTGAATATACAAACAGAAATGGAAAACCTCTTCAAAAATGAAATCGATAAATTGAGGGAGGACATGAAGAAGACATGGGCTGAACATAAAGAAGAAATAGAAAAACTGAAAAAAACAAATCACAGAACTTATGGAAGTGAAAGATAAAGTAGAAAAGATGGAAAAAACAATGGATACCTACAATGACAGATTTAAAGAAACAGAAGATAGAATTAGTGATTTGGAGGATGAAACATCTGAATTCCAAAAAGAAACAGAAACTATCCGGAAAAGAATGGAAAAATTTGAACAAGGTATCAGGGAACTCAAGGACAATGTGAACCATACAAATATACGTGTAGTGGGTATCCCAGAAGGAGAAGAGAAGGGAAAAGGAGGAGAAAAACTAATGGAAGAAATTATCACTGAAAATTTCCCAACTATTATGAAAGACCTAAAATTACAGATCCAAGAAGTGCAGCGCACCCCAAAGAGATTAGACACAAATAGGCGTTCCCCAAGACACTTACTAGTTAGAATGTCAGAGGTCAAAGAGAAAGAGAGGATCTTGAAAGCAGCGAGAGAAAAACAATCCGTCACATACAAGGGAAACCCAATAAGACTATGTGTAGATTTCTCAGCAGAAACCATGGAAGCTAGAAGACAGGGGGATGATATATTTAAGTTACTAAAAGAGAAAAACTGCCAGCCAAGACTCCTATATCCAGCAAAATTGTCCTTCAAAAATGAGGGAGAAATTAAAACATTCTCAGACAAAAAGTCACTAAGAGAATTTGTGACCAAGAGACCAGCTCTGCAAGAAATACTAAAGGAAGCACTAGAGTCAGATACAAAAAGACAGAAGAGAGAGACATGGAGAAAAGTGTAGAAAGAAGGAAAGTCAGATATGATATATATAATACAAAAGGAAAAATGGTAGAGGAAAATATTATCCAAACAGTAATAACTCTAAATGTCAATGGACTGAATTCCCCAATTAAAAGACATAGACTGGCAGAATGGATTAAAAAACAGGATCCTTCTATATGCTGTCTACAGGAAACACATCTTAGACCCAAAGATAAATATAGGTTGAAAGTGAAAGGTTGGAAAAAGATATTTCATGCAAACAGTAACCAGAAAAGAGCAGGAGTGGCTATACTAATATCCAACAAATTAGACTTCAAATGTAAAACAGTTAAAAGAGACAAAGAAGGACACTATATGCTATTAAAAGGAACAATTAAGCAAGAAGACATAACAATCATAAATATTTACGCACCGAACCAGAATGCCCCAAAATACGTGAGGAATACACTGCAAACACTGAAAAGGGAAATAGACACATATACCATAATAGTTGGAGACTTCAATTCACCACTCTCATCAATGGACAGAACATCTAGACAGAGGATCAATAAAGAAATAGAGAATCTGAATATTACTATAAAGGAGCTAGACTTAACAGACATTTATAGGACATTAAATCCCACAACAGCAGGATACACCTTTTTTTCAAGTGCTCATGGATCATTCTCAAAGATAGACCATATGCTGGGTCACAAAGCAAGTCTTAACAAATTTAAAAATATTGAAATCATACACAACACTTTCTCGGATCATAAAGGAATGAAGTTGGAAATTAATAATAGGCGGAGTGCCAGAAAATTCATAAATACATGGAGGCTCAACAACACACTCTTAAACAACAAGTGGGTCAAAGAAGAAATTGCAAGAGAAATTAGTAAATACCTAGAGGCAAATGAAAATGAAGACACAACATATCAAAACTTATGGGACGCAGCAAAGGCAGTGCTAAGAGGGAAATTTATTGCCCTAAATGCCTTTATCAGAAAAGAAGAAAAGGCAAAAATTCAGGAATTAACTGTCCACTTGGAAGAACTGGAGAAAGAACAGCAAACTAATCCCAAAGCAAGCAAAAGGAAAGAAATAACAAAGATTAGAGCAGAAATAAATGAAATTGAAAACATGAAAACAATAGAGAAAATCAATAAGACCAGAAGTTGGTTCTATGAGAAAATCAACAAGATTGATGGGCCCTTAGCAAGATTGACAAAAAGAAGAAGAGAGAGGATGCAAATAAATAAGATTAGAAATGAAAGAGGAGACATAACTACTGACCTCACAGAAATAAAGGAGGTAATAACAGGATACTATGAACAACTTTACGCTAATAAATACAACAATTTAGAAGAAATGGACAGGTTCCTGGAAAGACATGAACAACCAACTTTGACTCAAGAAGAAATAGACGACCTCAACAAACCAATCACAAGTAAAGAGATTGAATTAGTTATTCAAAAGTTTCCTAAAAAGAAAAGTCCAGGACCAGACGGCTTCACATGTGAATTCTATCAAACATTCCAGAAAGAATTAGTACCTACTCTCCTCAAACTCTTCAACATAATCGAAGTGGAGGGAAAACTACCTAATTCATTCTATGAAGCCAACATCACCCTCATACGAAAACCAGGCAAAGATATTACAAAAAAAGAAAACTACAGACCAATCTCTCTAATGAATACAGATGCAAAAATCCTCAATAAAATTCTAGCAAATCGTATCCAACAACACATTAAAAGAATTATACATCATGACCAAGTAGGATTCATCCCAGGTATGCAAGGATGGTTCAACATAAGAAAATCAATTAATGTAATACACCATATCAACAAATCAAAGCAGAAAAATCACATGATCATCTCAATTGATGCAGAGAAGGCATTTGACAAGATTCAACATCCTTTCCTGCTGAAAACACTTCAAAAGATAGGAATACAAGGGAACTTCCTTAAAATGATAGAGGGAATATATGAAAAACCCACAGCTAATATCATCCTCAATGGGGAAAAATTGAAAACTTTCCCCCTAAGATCAGGAACAAGACAAGGATGTCCACTATCACCACTATTATTCAACATTGTGTTGGAAGTTCTAGCCAGAGCAATTAGGCAAGAAAAAGAAATACAAGGCATCAAAATTGGAAAGGAAGAAGTAAAACTATCACTGTTTGCAGACGATATGATACTATATGTAGAAAACCCAGAAAAATCCACAACAAAATTACTAGAGCTAATAAATGAGTACAGCAAAGTAGCAGGCTACAAGATCAACATTCAAAAATCTGTAGCTTTTCTATACACTAGTAATGAACAAGCTGAGGCGGAAATCAAGAAACGAATACCATTTACAATCGCAACTAAAAGAATAAAATACCTAGGAATAAATTTAACCAAAGAGACAAAAAACCTATATAAAGAAAACTACAAAAAACTGTTAAAAGAAATCACAGAAGACCTAAATAGATGGAAGGGCATACCGTGTTCATGGATTGGAAGACTAAATATAGTTAAGATGTCAATCCTACCTAAATTGATTTACAGATTCAATGCAATACCAATCAAAATCCCAACAACTTATTTTTCAGAAATAGAAAAACCAATAAGCAAATTTATCTGGAAGGGCAGGGTACCCCGAATTGCTAAAAACATCTTGAGGAAAAAAAACGAAGCTGGAGGTCTCACGCTGCCTGACTTTAAGGCATATTATGAAGCCACAGTGGTCAAAACAGCATGGTATTGGCATAAAGATAGATATATCGACCAATGGAATCGAATAGAGTGCTCAGATATAGACCCTCTCATCTATGGACATTTGACCTTTGATAAGGCAGTCAAGCCAACTCACCTGGGACAGAACAGTCTCTTCAATAAATGGTGCCTAGAGAACTGGATATCCATATGCAAAAGAATGAAAGAAGACCCATCTCTCACACCCTATACAAAAGTTAACTCAAAATGGATCAAAGATCTAAACATTAGGTCTAAGACCATAAAACAGTTAGAGGAAAATGTTGGGAGATATCTTATGGATCTTACAACTGGAGGTGGTTTTATGGACCTTAAACCTAAAGCAAGAGCACTGAAGAAGGAAATAAATAAATGGGAACTCCTCAAAATTAAACACTTTTGTGCATCAAAGAACTTCATCAAGAAAGTAGAAAGACAGCCTACACAATGGGAGACAATATTTGGAAACGACATATCAGATAAAGGTCTAGTATCCAGAATTTATAAAGAGATTGTTCAACTCAACAACAAAAAGACAGCCAACCCAATTACAAAATGGGAAAAAGACTTAAACAGACACCTACCAGAAGAAGAAATACGGATGGCCAAGAGGCACATGAAGAGATGCTCAATGTCCCTGGCCATTAGAGAAATGCAAATCAAAACCACAATGAGATATCATCTCACACCCACCAGAATGGCCATTATCAACAAAACAGAAAATGACAAGTGCTGGAGAGGATGCGGAGAAAGAGGCACACTTATCCACTGTTGGTGGGAATGTCAAAGGGTGCAACCACTGTGGAAGGCAGTTTGGCGGTTCCTCAAAAGCTGAATATAGAATTGCCATACGACCCAGCAATACCATTGCTAGGTATCTACTCAAAGGACTTAAGGGCAAAGACACAAACGGACATTTGCACACCAATGTTTATAGCAGCGTTATTTACAATTGCAAAGAGATGGAAACAGCCAAAATCTCCATCAACAGAAGAGTGGCTAAACAAACTGTGGTATATACATACGATGGAATATTATGCAGCTATAAGGCAGGATAAACTTATGAACCATGTAATAACATGGATGGACCTAGAGAATATTATGCTGAGTGAGTCTAGCCAAAAACTAAAGGACAAATACTGTATGGTCCCACTGATGTGAACGGACATTCGAGAATAAACTTGAAATATGTCATTGGTAACAGAGTTCAGCAGGAGTTAGAAACAGGGTAAGACAATGGGTAATTGAAGCTGAAGGGATACAGACTGTGCAACAGGACTAGATACAAAAACTCAAAAATGGACAGCACAATAATACCTAATTGTAAAGTAATCATGTTAAAATACTGAATGAAGCTGCATCTGAGCTATAGGGTTTTTTTGTTTTTGTTTGTTTGTTGGTTTGTTTGTTGTTGTTGTTGTTTTTACTATTATTACTACTTTTATTTCTTTTCTTTATATTAACATTTTATATCTTTTTCTGTTGTGTTGCTAGTTCCTCTAAACCGATGCAAATGTACTAAGAAACAATGATCATGCATCTATGTGATGATGTTAAGAATTACTGAGTGCATATGTAGAATGGTATGATTTCTAAATGTTGTGTTAATTTCTTTTTTTTTTCTTTCCGTTAATAAAAAAAAAAAAAAAATTACATCTCCCTAACTTATGTCTTCTTTTCCTTTAACTTTGAAATCCTTCTAAGAAGCAGGCATCCAAAATGTGTCACGACATAACGCATGATGTCACATGCATAAGAGGAGGCTCTCCTATCTTTAAATAAGAAATTTTATTTACACTGGCAAATACCCCATTCCAAGCACTTTGTCTGTTTCCTAAATAAAATGTTGTACAAAATATTACCCAATGTCTAGCCTATCCACATTTCTGTGGATTAACCTAAATTCCGTATTTTAAAACAATGCTCTGAGTTTCTTTCATTTTGAGTGTTGATGGTACAGGCAATGTTATGTATATCTGTGAAAATTAAAGATGATTTAAATTCTAGTTTCTGAGATTTATTTCTCCTTGCTTCTGTTATACAAAACCACTAGTAATATGCTGTGAAATGAGACATCTACAGCCTCGCTAGTCAAAGCCTTTAAGTGGTAATCTTTCTGAATCCTTTCTTGAAATAGCTGAGCATTTGCCGTACAAAACCAATGAAATTCACACATGCTGCTGTGGAGTACTGGAGTGATTATTACAGCATTTTTTCCCCAAAGTACCTTGGGCTTTAGATGATTAGAGAGTAGTCTTATGTTTTAAGCTTCCTGCCAACTATGTGGCTTTTAGTTGCATTGCATTGACAACAAATTGCAGTATAATTTATGTTGACAGTTTAATAACATAGGTTACAATCCTCGCTGTATTTTATGATGTAATACATCCTTATAGGTGTCTCCAGAGAATTGTGCTATGGTTTTCGAGGCACAGAAAATTCAATAACCTAAACCAGTCTGAGTGAGATTTCTGCCTTCGGTATACTTTGGACATTATCCTAAAAAATAAATAGGTGGTACGCTTCTAAAATATTTTTCGGACATGACTTTTCTGTTTTTCTTCTCAAGCTATGGATTGCAAGATTGTAATGGTACAATTCTTTTTAAATGATACATTAAAATATAGAAAGTCTCTTTATATAGGAAGCAGAAGGTTTTTTTTTAGGTCTCAGGGGTAAAGATCCTTCTCCATTAAAAAGCCATAATTGTGGTTTTCAAAAATCTCATTAAATACTTAGATCTTTTAGAGCACAAGTGTTTTCTGTTGAGGTTTAAACACATTTAAGCTAATTATTTCTAATGTTTTGACCATTGTACAAATACTTCTAGCCTTAAATAGCTAACAGAATAAAACAAAGTAGCACGTCTTATGTGCAGAACTCATATAATTACTCTTGGACTTTTTTATGAAGATATGCCCAGATAAAGCAAAAATGAACATAGGATGTTTTCTTTTTTAAAAAAATGCAAAACATTATCATTACATGAATGTGATTCTAAGTACAGATGTTACTTTATATAGCCTTGTTCCCTCTTTGTTTACCTCTATAAGACCATAAACAAACAAAAAAAGAGTATTGAAGAGTTCTCAAGCACACTAAACCCTCTGTATTTCCAGGATGGCCAATTGCTTAGCAGTTCAGTGATATACAGAAAGGAAAATAAACTACGATATTCTAAAAGAAGGATTTGCTGAATACCACTTTATTAAAAAAAGAGATTTAGTTATTTTATCATTCACCTGTAAGGTGAAAAAGGAGTTAGGGAAAATGACAATAAATTACTATCTTCCACAGCTTCCATCTTTTATTCATTCTTCCCTTTTTAAAATGATTGGTAATATAGAAGTGCAGAAGAGTACAAAGCAAGCTTTCTGTACTAAAACTAACAGTAATTTTATGGAGCATTCTCCAAGTTTCAGTTACTGTATAAAATATTTTACATGCATTATTTCCTTTACTGCTCCAAGCAGCCCCAGGAGGTAGGTTTTTTATTATTACCTCCATTTTATAGATGAGGAAAGAGGGACAGAAAGGTCAGCCCAAGATATTAGAGCAAATATGTGCTGAGGCTGGACCAGCACCCAGGCATTCAGGCATTCAGGCTTCGGAACTTAGAACATGCCGCCTTCGCCACAGGCCAGATGATGGATATGTACAAAAACTGCATATGTGAGTGTTTAAGTGAAAAATAGCACAAACCAGTATAAAAAAGATCAGATGAATTTTGGTTTTGCTTACTGTTTGTTGATGGACTAATAAACTCATTCATTTCAGAAATGTATTCCTTCAGACTGCTCCCGTAGGTGAAACAGTATCCTGAGTCTCCAAAATCTCAACAACCCCACCCTTAAATAGATGACTGTTTAAATTATCTCGCTGCTATCACTCAATTTTCCAGCAGCAACTCAGAGCCAGACTGTCCATGTGTTCAAAACAAAACGTATATAAAAAATAATCCCCCAAGGGCTTTTTGAAAGCTGACAGAGGGTGCTTTAAGAATCACATCGAAGTGCTGACTGTGAGGCTCAAAAATAGGGAGAAAAAAACGTTATTGCTCTTGAATTCTGGCCCACATTGAACATTTGGATTCCAGTTGTCTTTGTTGCTTTTTCTAATTTTTTGGCCTGGAGCTTGAGTGCTTTCCTCTTCCCAGGAGTTCCATCAAGCAGTGGAAGAGATCCCAGTAGAGAGTACAGGTCTGAGGATTATTGAAGTGGTTTTCTTTTTAATCACTTAGAAAAACAGAGACAAAGCCAATCACTGGCCATGTGATTTGCTCCAATTCACTGGGCCTCTAAATTCCCTGAAGAAAGCCAGAGTCAGCTCTTTCCCAACAATGTGGTATTTTGAGCTTCTCTCGGGTTTGAGAACCTTATAGCTCAGGGAAGGAGAGGGAGGGAGGCAGAGAAAAAAATTAGTTGAATGCATTCATAAAATGGAGAGCAGAGGTAAAGTGCTGTGCTCCAGCAGAGTATGTACTCCTGTGTCCCTACTGCTTTCCAGCTCTTTGAAAACTTTATTCTCACTTTATTTTCCAGTTGTTGAAGCTTAACACAATCTTTATTCCTTCCTCTTATAGCTGTCTGATTTTTCTTCCATGGGGTTTGCAATCAAAAGTGTTCCTTAAAAGCTAAATTAGGAACAGAAGATGAAGAAACTGAGATCAATCCGATTGCATTGGTCCTTACCAAAATTTAATTAACTAGCATTTAAGTAACCACTTTCTAGGCAATTGCTGGAAAAGGAGAGAGGCTCTGGAAGGCATGGGGCGGGGGGGATTTACAACTTCAACAGTCACACAGCTGAGGATTCTTCCTGCATTGTCAATGGTTTCATATGAAATCCCCTTTCTCCCCAATAAGACAAAACAACAGAAAACTGATGATTTGATGATTAGCAGAAAGGATTAATTTTATGTGATTGTGTATTTACAACCTCCAAGACTTTAGTCCAGTTGAAAACATTCATTTCTGCCCACCTCTCCAATCCCACCCCCATTTGAAAAAAAAGAAAATAATCTGTAAATCCAAACCAAATGTTTTCTGGTCTTTCCCCCTCTCAGAAACATCAGCAAACTTAGTCAAGCATGGGCTCAATGCCAGCTGCAGCAGGAGTGCTCTAACCCCGAGATCTGGGAGTTGGCAGTTGCTCCTCTGAGGCTGCACAAAGTGGTATTAAAAGTAATGAACAGGGCGGGCCACGGTGGCTTAGTGGCAACATTCTCACCTGCCATGCCAGAGACCTGGGATTGATTCCCAGTACCTGCCCATGCCAAAAAAACAAAGTAATGAACACACAGAGAGACACGGTAGGACAGGCGGTGGTTTATGTTTAAGCTTCACTGGAATGCTGTGACTATTAGCGATTCTTATAAATCTATGTATGCATGATGTTTTCTGGTTTTGCCCATGGACTGGCTCACTTTTCAACATAATTTTGCCCCTTTGCCTCCCAACTGGGCTGTATTACAAACCTCTGTAATAGGTTCAACTTCCGCCATGCCCCCCCACCCCTGTGTGGTAACCAATTTGAGTGACGCTTCCCGGTCCCTTTCTAAATGAAACCCATGTGTTCTCAGAGTAGATGCTACCTAAGCTTAAATCCTGGGGTGACATACACAATTTAAGATTAATTTGACAATCCGATGTATATTTAAATTATACTTATAATATCTAGGATATTGCCTATAGGTTCTTTACTGTATAAAATAAAGTTCAGTATTGGGGGGTACAAGGGTAGTTCAGTGGTAGAATTCTCGCCTGCCATGCAGGAGACTTGGGTTCGATTCCCAGCCCACACAATTCCCCAAAATCAAACAAACAAGAAAAAACAGACAAACAAAAAAATCAACAAATAGTGCTGCAATAACGGGATGCTCACATGGAAAAAGAATGAAATGTGACCCCCACCGCACAGCATACAAAATAAAAAGTTTCGTATTACAAATAATATGTACCTAATAATTTGGTAGGCATTCTCACAGTCCTTCAGAACACAGAAGAAATGTCACACAAAATTCACATCCAAAAATAGATATATGAGCTCTATCTGCTAAAACCATTTGATACCAGTGAGAACCAATATTTCAACATTTGCCATTCATCATGACTTATGATTTTTATCCGATAGGGAAATTGATGCAAATTGATATCTTTGCCTTATGGAGGTAACAAGCAAAAAAGAAAAGTAACAGTGCTTGCTTCCGCGGCACATATACCAAAATTGCAACGATACAGAGAAGATTAGCATGGCCCCCACACAAGGATGACACGCAAATTCGTGAAGCGTTCCATATTTTTTTTTACCACAAAAAAAAAAAAGAGAAGTAATGGTACTGCTGTAATTCACTCTGTCTACCTCATCTGGTGATGTTTCATGAGTACCTCCATTCTGTAGAGGTCCCACAATCACACTATTTTAAAGTGTTTGTAAGTGAGCAAGGTAGAACAATACTAAAATTCTAGAAACCAAGTATAGCATGGCACAAGCTTTCCCACTAGGTAACCAAATCCATGGAAAGGACCTTCTGAGTGGAGTTGGAATATGTGTACAGCTACATAGGACTTGGCTGACTAATAGCCAAGTGAAAAAGAGTCTGTGACAGAAAGAAAGAGTCACTAGAAAATGTACAGTCACATGTTAACATAGTTAACAGAGAGCCTGCCTCCTTTTAAAGTCAGACTGTACAGCTATAATGACTTCTTTGCACAGAGTGGCGATGTACCAAATAAGCAACTGATTAGATTACAATTATAAAAGCTATTGCAAAGCACTAAATATATAATGGGCAGGGTTCCTCCAAGTGAAAATTGCTAATCTCCAATTCACATCAGCTCAGGCTTGGCTTGGCTTGTTAGGTAAACAAAATGTGTCTTGCCTGTCATTGCCATAAAATATTAATGCACTGGAAGTCTCTAAACCTTGCTAAGCATAAGGCCTATTATCACACTTAAGAGCAAAACAATCTAATAAATCGCTGGCTGTATAAAAACTAAGTCAGCTGGCAGAGACAGTCACCTCCCTAAGGGATAGTAAGAACCTCATCTTCAACTACAGCAGCTGCAGTTCCGGAGAAATTATGCTTCTTCTGCTCAGGAAAAATACATTTGTGCTGAATTCTGTTATTTAAACTCTAATAGAATCATTAGGAATATCCATACATTATAAGTAATAGAAAATTAACTAAAAAATCATCTATAATGCTGTCATAAAATAGACACAGTATTTTTATGAATTTTAGATGTCTAAATCTGATGTAAAATGAAGCTGCTTATTTCCGATACTCATTCTGAAGGAGCATGAACCCTCAACTCATACATAAATAATCATGTGTAAACACTGAGCACTGTGCTGATATCCCTAATTGAAAGCCACTGACTTCTTTAGCCCTAGTATGAAGTCCTCCAGGCAGTATGTAAACATAACTACAATATTATGGCTATACACCTTAAAAGAACAGGTCGAAAAATTTTCTAGGTTGCTATTTTATGCTACCCCAAGCCATTCTCTAAAAACCATAAGGTATGTTTTGGAATGGACCATACCCTACCCTAACACACGCGCGCACACACACACACACACACACACACACACACACACACACACACTCACACACACCCGCATACTTTAAATTAGTTAAATCCAAATATTCTAAGTAATAGAGAAAAGATGGGCAGATAGATTTATATTTTTTTCCAGATAGATTTTATATTTTGGTGCATGGTCCGGGAATCAAACCCGAGGTCTCCCACATGGAAAGCAAGCATCCTACTGCTAAGCCATCCATGCACCCCATATAGATTTTTAAGATAGTAATAACAAGTTACGATAAGCACTTTCACAAATATTATTTCATTTTAGCCTCATAATAATCTAGTAAAGTAAACACAGTTGTCATGTCCATGCCAAAGACAAAGAAATAGATAAAGTTCTCTGTAGTCAATCAGTTATCAAGAGGTATCATCAGTTCTTGAATCGTGGTCTATTCACTTTGAATAATATACTTTTCAAAGTAATCCAGTAATTGTCTTTACTGTTGTTATTGGGTTGTTCTTTGTTTTTTGTTTTTGTGTGTATACACATATCATTCCATCTTGCCAAAGACACTGCTCTGCATCTTTAAAAGCATTTAGCATACCAAAGTGTGATCGCTACCCATGGGTGTTAGTTGGAAGTTGTATGATTAATGAATGACATGCACCATTGTCATGGTCAGTTCCATGTGTCAACTTAGCCAGGTGGTGGTGACTGTTTGTCTGGTTGGGCAAGTGCTGGACTGTCTGTTGCTATGAAGACATTTCATAGAATTAAATCATGATCATGTCAGCTTCATCCACAGCTGACATGATCCATTTGTAATCAGCCAAGGGAAGTGTCTTCTGCAGTAAGTGACGCTCAGTCTAATCACTGGGAGGCTTTTAAGGAGGATTCAGAAGATACAGGCTCTCTTCCTGTTTTGGCAGGCCAGCTTCTCCTGTGGAGTTCTTCCAGACCCTCCATCAGAGTCCTCAGCTTCACAGCCTGGCCTATGGATTTTGGACTCTATGTTGCCATGGTTATATGAGACAATTTTATAAATTTTATATTTATGAATATTTTCCTGTTGATTCTGTTTCTCTAGAGAACCCTAACTAATACATCTTGGTACCAGGAGTGGTTCTTAAGAAACACAATCTTAAAAATGGGTTTTTATGATTGGTTTTCTGCTCTGACTGGACTCAAAGGCACTAAGGACTCTGAATTCCATAATCAGAATGATACTGCCCATCCATGGGGTGAGTTCGCAAAAGAGATAGTCAAAATATCACCATTCAATTTGTCTAGTGCTTCACTTCTGTGAAGCCAGGCTCTGAGGGATAATGTTTTTGAAACCTTTACAGAATTTTGTGGAAATAGGAGGTTTAGAGATATTGTGTGGTTGTTGTTAGATACACTGGATACATTAATGAATGAAAGGGATGGGCTTAAGTCTTCAAACCAGAAGCTCAAGTGCCATCTGAGAGATGGAAATGTTTCTATGAGTGTCCTGAAAGAAAAACTCATTTCCTGTAGCCATAGACCTGAGATCTGTGAAAATAAGACTCAGAATCTTATTGGTAGAGTAGCAACTCCACAATGTAAACTGAAATCTCAGTATAGCATGGCATCTGCCGCTAAAGTGAGGGCATTGATTGGAAATGAGTAGAACCCTGAAAAATGGGATGGCAACATATGAACTGATGTCAGTGGCAAGGTTAAAACCCTAGTTCATTTTGAGTATTCTCTAGATAACCATGTAATAATCTGCCCTGAGGACATTGCCACACCACCTCCAGCCTGGTTTGAAGAGTTGGCCACTGAACCTTCACCTGAAGGGATTAGCCCTAGAGTGATTTAATCCTGTTTCACCAGAAAACAGCAAACGAAGGCCCTAAAGCAAATGGCTTGGAAGATATTTCTAATTCTTTTCATGACCCACCCCCACCACCCGTCATTTCTTCCAGACCTATAACTAGACTAAAGTCCCAACGGTCCCCTAAAGGTGAGGTACAAAGTATCACACATGAACAGGTACATTATACTCCAAAAGAACTGTGTGAGTTTTCCAATTCATATAGACAGAATCAGGGGAATATGTGTGGCAATGGATTTTAAGAGTGTGGGATAATGGTGGGAGGAATATAAGTCTGGATCAGGCTGAATTTATTGATATGGACCCACTAAGCAGAGATTCTGCATTTAATGTTATAGCTCAAGGGGTTAGAAGAGGTATTGACAGTTTGTTTGGATGGTTGGCTGAAACACAGGTCAAAAGCCTCAGGATTTTACCTGAGGCTGAAATGCCAGAACTGTCCTGGTATAATGTAGATGAGGGGATCCAGAGGCTTAGAGAGATTGGAATGCTAGAGTGGATTTATCATGCAAAGGCCTGCTCTTACACCTCAGGAATGTCTGGAGGATGCACCTTTTACCAGAACAGTGAGAAATAAATTTGTGAGACAAGTGCCATCATTCCTGAAGAGCTCTGTAGGTCAGATATTACTGTGGGAACTGCTGTCACTGAGCTGAAATCTTTAAACACAATGGGGATGACCAGGTCCCAAGTTGGCAGAAGCCAGGTGGCAGCACTTAATTGCCAAAGACAGGGTGGACATGGCTACTATAATAGACAGGAAACTCAAAGCAGGAGTCAAAATAATCTGAGATTTGTGGTGTTGGCTACTAAGTCATGGGACACCTAGATGTACAATAGGTGGGCAGTCTACCAAATTCTTATTCGAGTTATAAAAACAAAGGAGTTCTAGGTCAAGTGAACAGAAGTTTAACTTGAATGACAAAAACACAGTCATGGCTCCTTAATCAATTTCCAGACTTGAGACAGTTTATAGACCCAGAACCCCTTGAATGAAGGGGGGCCAGGTCCCTTTCATGGAAAACCCTGTAGTACTGCCACAAATCTATAATGTCAATCTTCCTCCAAGCCTTCCCCAAGGAGACCAAGAGTCTTTTACCAGGGTAACTGTGCATTGGGAAAAATGATCAGATATTTGGGGGATTATTAGACTGTTCAGAAGTGACATTAATTCCAGGGGACCCAAAACATCTCTCTGGTCCACCAGTCAGAGTGGGGGCTTATGGAGGCCAGGTGATCAATCAAGTTTTAGCTCAGGTCCATCTCACAGTGGGTCCAGTGGGCCCCCAGACCCATTCTGTAATTATCTCCCCTGTTCCAAAAGGCATCATTGGAATAGACATAGTGGGCAACTGGCAGAATCCCCACATAGGCTCTCTAACTTGTGCAGTGAGGGTAATTATTATGGGAAAGGCCAAGTAGAAGCCTCTAGAACTTCCCCTACCTAGCAAATAGTAAATTAGAAGCAATACTGGATTCCTGGAGGGTTTGCAGAGATTATTGCCACTCTTAAGGACTTGAAGGATGCAGGGGTGGTGATTCCCACCACATCCCCATTCAACTCACCTATTTGGCTTGTGCAGAAAATAGATGGGTCTTGGAGGATGACAGTGGATTATTGCAAACTCAACCAGGTGATAACTCTAATTGCAGCTTCTGTTCCAGATGTGGTATCATTTCTTGAGCAAATCAATACATCCCCTGGTACCTGGTATGCAGCTATTGATCTGAATCAATCGCTTTTTTCTCAATAACTATTAGTAAGGACCACCAGAAACAGTTTGCTTTCAGCTAGCAAGGTCAGCAATACACTTTTACTGTCCTATCTCACGGGAATATCAACTCTGCAGCCCCATATCATAATCTTTTCCGCAGGGAACTTAATCATTTCTATCCTCCCACAAGACATCACACTGGTTCATTAAATTGATGCTATCATGTTGATTGGACCTACTGAGCAAGAAGTAACAACTACTCTGGACTTACTGATAAGGCATTTGTGTGTCAGAGGATGGGAGATAAATCCAACAAAAATGCAGGGGCCTTCCAACTCAGTGAAATTTCTAGGTGTTCAGTGGTGTGGGGCATGTCAAGATACCATTCTAAGGTGAAGGATAATTTGCTGCATCTGCCCCTCCTATGGCCAAAAAAGAGGCACAATGCCTAGTTGTTCTCTGTGGATTTTGGCAACAACATATTCCTCACTTGGGTGTGCTACCCTGGCCCATTTACCAAATGACCAGAAAAGATGCTAATTTTGAGTGGGGACCTGAACAAAAGGAGACTCTGTGACAGGTCCAAGCTGCTGCACAAGCTGCTCTGCCACTTGGGTCATATGATCCAGCAAATTCAATGGTGCTGGAAGTATCAGTAGCAAATAGGCTGTTTGGAGCCTTTGTCAGGCCCCTGTAGGAGAATTGTAATGCAGACCCTTAGGATTTTGGAGCAAAGCCTTACCATCTGCTGCAGATAACTACTCTCCTTTTGAGAAACAGTTTTTGGCCTGTTACTAGACCTGATTAGAGACCGAATTCTTATTCTTGGGCCACAAAGTTACCATGAGACCTGAGTTGCCTATCATGAGCTGGGTGTTCTCTGACCCACCAAGCCATAAAGTTGGGTGTGCACAGCACCACTCCATCATAAAATGGAAATGGTATAGACAAGATAGGGCCAAAGCATCTCCTGAAGGCACAAGTAAGTTACATGAAGAAGTGGCCCAAATGCCCATGGTCTCCACTCCTGCCACATTACCTTCTCTTTCCCAGACCAGAGCTATGGCCTCTTGGGGAGTTCCTTACAGTGAATTGACTGAGGAAGAGAACTCTCAGGCCTGGTTTATGGATGGTTCTGCATGATATGCAGGTACAACCCAAAAATAGACAGCTGCAGCACTACAACCCCTTTCCAGGGTGTCCTTGAAGGACAGTGGTGAGGGGAAATCTACCCAGTGGGCAGAACTTCGAGCAGTGCACCTGGTTGTTCATTTTGCTTGGAAGGAGAGCTGGCCAGAGGTGCATTTGCATACTGACTTGTGGGCTGTTGCTAATGATTTGGCCAGATTGTCAGGGACTTGGAAAGACCATAATTGGAAAATTGGTGACAAAAATGTCTGGGGAAGATGTATGTGGATAGACTTTTCTGAGTGGGCTAAAAACCTGAAGATATTTGTGTCCCATGTGAATGTGCACCAGAGGGTGACTTCAGCAGAGGAAGGTTTTAACAATCAAATGGATAAGATGACCCATACTATTAATACCAATCTGCCACTGTCCCCAGCAACTCCTGTCATTGCCCAATGGGCTCATGAACAAAGTGGTCATGGTTGTAAGGATGGAGGTTATGCATAAGCTCAGCAACATAGGCTTTCACTCACCAAGGCTGGCCTGGCTATGGCCACTGCTGTGTGCCTAATCTGCCAGCAGCAGAGACCCACACTCAGCCCCCGATATGGCACCATTCCCTGAGGTGACCATCTGGCTACATGGTGGCAGGTTGATTACCTTGGACCACTCCCTTCATGGAAGGGGCAGAGATTTGTTCTAACTGGAATAGAAACATACTCTGGATATGGGTTTGCTTTCCCTACATGCAGTGCTTCTGCCAAAACTACCATCTGTGGGATTACAGAATGCCTTATCCATCATCATAGTATTCCACACAGCATTGCTTCTGTTCAAGGAACACTTCACAGCAAATGAAGTGCAGGAATGGGCACATGCTCATGGAATTCTCTGGTCTTACCATGCTCCCCATTGCCCAGAAGGAACTGGGTTGATAGAACGGTGGAATGGCCTTTTGAAAACTCAATTACAGTGTCAACTAGGTGGCAATACTTGAAGGGCTGGGGCAATTTCTCCAAGAAGCTGTGTATGCTCTGAATCAACAACCACTGTATGGTGCTGTTTCTCCCATAGCCAGGATCCATGGGTCCAGGAACCAAGGGGTGGAAATGGGAGTGGTGCCACTCACTATTATCCCTAGTGATCCACCAGGAAAATTTTTGCTTCTTGTCCCTGCAAACTTGAGATATACTGGTCTATAAGTTTTAGTTCCAAAAGAAGAAACAGCAATGATTCCATAGAACTGGAATCTAAGACTGCCACCTGGTCACCTAGGGCTACTCATGCCCCTGAACAAATATGCTGGTTTGAAAGGATGTATGTCCCCTAGAAAAGCCATGTTTTAATCTAAATCCCATTTCATAAAGGCAGAATAATCCCTATTCAATACTGTATGTTTGAAACTGTAATCAGATCATCTCCCTGGAGATGTGATTTAATCAAGAGTGGTTATTAAGCTGGATTAGGTGACGACACATCTCCTCCCATTTGGGTGGGACTTGATAGGCTTCTGGAGTCCTGTAAAAGAGGAAACATTTTGAAGAATGAGAGATTCAGAGAGAGCAGAGAAGAACGACATAGCCAGGAGAAGCAGGGTCCACCAGCCAGTGACCTTTGGAGATGAAGAAGAAAAATGCCTCCCAGGGAGCTTCATGAAACAGAAAGCCAGGAGAAGAAGCTAGCAGATGATGCCATGTTCATCATGTGCCCTTCCAGATGAGAGAGGAACCCTGAAGTTCATTGGCCTTTTTGACCCAAGGTATATTTCCCTGGATGCCTTAGATTGGGTATTTCTATAGACTTGTTTTAATTGGACATTTTCTTGGCCTTAGGACTACAAATTAACAACTTATTAAATTCCCTTTTTAAAAGCCATTCCATTTCTGGCATATTGCATTCTGGCAGTTAGCAAACTAGAACAATCAAAAAGCCAAGAAAGGGATTACATTACTGGCTAGGGTGTTTGACCCTGACTATCAGGGGGAAGTAGAACTGCAACTGCACAGTGGAGGTAAAAAAGAATTTTCTTGGAATATAAGAGATCCCCTAAGGTGTCTTTCAGTACTACCATGCCCTGTGATTAAAATCAATGGAAAACTGCAACAACCCATTCCAGACAGGACTACCACTGCTCTGAAACTTCAGGAATGAAGCTTTGGGGCACCCCACTAGGCAAAGAACTACAGCCAGCAGAAGTGCTTGCTGAGGGTAAAGGGAACATGGAATGGTAGTGGAAGAAGGTAATGATAAATATGAACTATGACCACATGATCAGTTACAGAAATGAGGACTGTAATGCTGTTTTGTTCATGTTATACTATTTAAGTTGTAAGATATCAAGTTTAAGAATGAATATTACCCATAGACTTGCACCCTATTCTAGGGAGACTTAATGTGTTTCTGGTTATATGCAGGACAGTTGAGTATTGTTAGGTGAGGGGAAAAAATGTCTTTTATTGTTTTCTATTTAGAAATTAGGTATGGTTTAAGGTGATGGGTATAGCTGCCAAATTGACAAGGGATGGACTGTCATGGTCAGGTTCATGTGTCAACTTGGCCAAGTGGTGGTACCTGTTTGTCTGGTTAGGCAAGTGCTGGTCTGTCTGTTGCGATGAGGACATTTCATAGAATTAAATCATGATCATGTCAGCTACGTCCACAGCTGATTCTATCTGTAATCAGCCCATAGGAGTGTCTTCTGCAATGAGTGATGCTTAATCTAATCACTGGAAGCCTTTTAAGGAGGAATCAGAAGAGACAGGTTCTCTTCCTGCTTTGGCCGGTGAGCCTCTCCTGTGGAGTTCATCCAGACCCTCCATCGGAATCGTTGCCTTTATAACCTGCCCTACAGATTCTGGACTTTATGTTCACATGGTTATGTGAGACACTTTTATAAATTTTATATTTATGGATATCTTCCTATTGATTCTGTTTCTTTAGAGAACCCTAACTAATACAACTATCATATGACACACAGCAATAAAATGTTGACGATTCACACACATTTAAAACGTGAAGTAAAAAAATCTTCTGCTATATTTAAAAGTAATATTGGGAGAGGAGAATATATTTGTATCAAAAGGCAAAGCCCACCCCTTAGGAGGTGCAACTGTGGCTCAGTGGCAGAATTGTCGCCTGCCATGCCGGAGACCTGGGCTCAATTCCCAGAGCCTGACCATGCAAAAAAAGAAAAAGAAAAAGAAAAGCCCACCTCTTTTAGAGCTCAGGGATTATAAACTCAAAAAATACACAGAAAAGAAAGAAGGCACTTAACAAGCATCCCTTGCAGGGATACTGATGGCTCTTCAGTAAAGAAACATAATCTTCATCCGTGTATTGTTAATGGTAAATACTTTCTCAATAAAACTATGCCAATTTCTCTATATTGACAGTAACCACAATGTCAGAAAGAACCAAAATAAAATAATCATTATATTAAGTAAATATAGGACATATTTCATCACTTGGGAAGAAACAAATCATAATGAATCTGAAACACAACATTCTTCAGTCCTGTGAAAAGTGGGTCTGTAAACCCACAATTTGCCCAATATAAAAGTCCACATTTACCTACTTATGCTGACAGGATCTACAGTAGACAGCAGTAGCAACCTCTCTGAATTCTCAACACTTATTTCATCTGTTTAATCCGCATATACCCAGTGATAACCTGCACAGTATACATAATGTTTGCTCCTGGAGTTAGAAAGGCAATGAAGACTCAGTCTACATCTTTAAGGTGTCCTCATCTTTGTAAAGTACAAAATAAAACAATACATTGAAATATGCTGGTTAAATGGATTAAATGATCAGTGACAAACAAGAGGCAAAACTGTTGTATTTCTTAATTTTCCTAAATCAAATCTAAATCTGGATGACTCCAAGACACCGTTTTTCAGTGCTGGTAAGAAGGGCTCTTCCAGACAGCAGAGTGCCTATTGCTTGTGCTTTCTGTGGTCCCAGGAAAATTCACAGCACCCTGAGACTAAATGCTGGTGATCACTTTCGATGTCATGCTTCACTCTGTCACACTTTGCCAATCAAGTGCTGCCCCTAATTGCTGGGCTTCTGCTTTTGACATTTCTCCCTCTGATCTCTATCGTGGTTCCCAGGGCCATTTATACACTTACTGTCAAATTTCTCCCACTCCAAAATGAGTCTCTATTCTCTATCTCCCACAAAGTCTTGCAATACTACTTGCTTGTCTCCTTTCCTTCTGTGAATTATTTCTTCATTGGCACTAGCTACCGTCTCTTCCTATCCATGGAAGAGACCCAATATATTTCTCCTGATCCCTTCTTTTCACAGTTGAGGGCAATTGTATAAAGAAGTGCTGTATGGCTCATGAAAGCAGTCTCCAGATTCAAACTAGAAAGTATCTGTTTACCATTTCTGGGGTTAAAAAAAAAATCCAATCCAGAAAATTCAGTACCTCACTCCCCTTTCCCCAAAGATGAAGTACATTCTTTTTTAGGCAACAGAAAATAAATAACATGGTTGATTTGGTACATCCTGCCCTTTTAAATTCTCAATGTCTCGCCCTGTTACACCTACAACACAAGCACTCAAAAGAGTGCAGATAAATTTCTATCTAAGCCCTTCAAGTGCACCAGGGTCTTTCTTGATCCCATTTCCAAGTTTGTACATGACATTTTCTCTCCTGGAATGAACACGCTAAATTTTCAAGGCTCAATTCACATGTCATCATTTCTATTGATTAATTCCCAACTTCTCTAGGCAAAGAAACTTAATTCCCCTTCAATTCCATAATATTTCAATATCCCTCTCATAGTGTATTTGAGGTTATGTTTTAAATTTATCTGTTTACTTGTCATCCTCTCCCCATAGATTATTATCTTTTTTACGACATGCTATTTCCAATTCATAATCGTGTCACTAGTACAATGAAGACTCCGAGACACCTAGGCTGACAGTGGGATGGCAAAGGAGGAATGAGAAGGCAAAAAGCCGTCAAGATCCTACAGCACAGCTAATACCCAGAATTATTGTGACTTCTGGCTTCTAGTTTCTCCCCAAGTCTTTCTCTTTTTAAAGCCTTCGGTAATATCTTGATTCAGTTCACTGCACCTCAACTAAAATAACATGTTTAAAAGTTTCTATTTGTAATGGATTCACACCCAAAAGAATGGGATTAAAATTAAGAACTTTTTTTTTTCTGGCATATAAAACTCAATCTACTGCAGTCATTTAACATGCAAAAGTATAAATAAATAAAAAGAACTAAAGCAGGTGGGCCACGGTGGCTCAGCAGGCAAGAATGCTCGCCTGCCATGCCAGAGGACCCGGGTTTGATTCCTGGTGCCTGCCCATGTAAAAAAAATAAGAAAGAAAGAACTAAAGCTATGGTGGGGTTTTAGTTTTAGTTAACCATGATCTCAAAATGAAACAATTTAGTTAAAAACAAACATTTAACAAACAGTGAATAAGATTTAACCCCTTTTTAAAGTGCAAGAATAGTATCTAAAACAAAGAAGTTCAGACTTCATCTTGAATGCTGTCTCCAGTGCTAGATGCTGTACTATAAAAAGAACAATGAGGAAAAATAGGAAAAAGGTTACCAGGATGGAAGAAAATTTGGGTTCAACATCTTAATTATGATGGTAGGAGTTCCGAATGGGGAAGGAAGCACATCACACCAATCCTCAAAATATATCAGGTGCTGCCGTCATCTGAATGATGAAGGAACAGGTGGATGAAGTCATGTCACTCAAAAGAACAAAAGTGAGACCAATATCTTAGGAGCAGAAATTGGAAGGACATAAGAGAGACATTCTTAACAGTAAGAGTTGATTAAAGACATTTGCTCAAAAATAGTTAGCAACCATGACAAGCAGACGCTGGAATTCTATTCAACCCTGATGCAATAAAAGAAACCCCTACAAAGAACGAGGCATTTCAATAAATACATGACATCTGTGCTTCCTTGGGACTCAAAATGTTTGAATTTCTGTTGTCACAATAAAAATAGCAACTGCTGGGAAACAACGCATTCATTAAGTGGTTTACTTGTGATCAGGTATGCAGAAAGGGGGTGATTTCTTCCAAATTCAATATTTTCATGCCAATTTATTTATTTGTTCATTTATTTATTTTTTGGCATAGGCAGGCTCTAGGAATCGAACCGGGATCTCTGGCACGGCAGGGAAGAACTCTGCCACTAGGCCATCATTGCCCGCCCTTTTATTTATTTTTTTCATGCTTATATTAATTAAGGTTCTCATAGAAAAGGAGCAGACAGGATATAAATGTACTACTAAGAGATTTATTGTAGGAATCTGCTCATGCGTCATGGAGAGGGGCAAATCAGAATTCGACAGGGTCATCCGCAAGATGGAACCTCAATGAAAGGGAAATCCCAGGAGAAGCTGGAAGTCTTGGGTAGACACAGAAATTCTTCTTGCTGATTGATGACATCATCAGTTCTTCCTGCAAGCCCTTCAGCTGACTGGATGAGGAGACCCCTCTCATTGCTGACGTCATCTTCAGTTGCTCATAGCTATGAACAGCCATAGCTGCAATCAACTTATTTGTTTCAAATCCACAAAATACCCTCCAAGTAACAATCATGTCAGTGCTTGCTTGCCCGAACAACTGGACACTGTAACACTAGCCAAACTGGCACCTGACATTAACCATCACAATCCTTCTGGGCAGGTTTCTGTCACATAGGCAACTTTTCCAATATAAAGTAATTACACCCATATTTTTGTTTTTTATTTTAGCACTGACTTACCCCACTACACTATAAACAGAATGCGAAGAAGTGTATCTAAGATCTTTAGATGGTTTGCCTTATTTTATTTTGACTAATAACATTAGAAAATACATATCTCACAATTTTTAAAAATCGAGTATTCCTGTTTCTCTGTTATCAGCAGTGACTACATTCTGATCTAATTAAAGCCATTCTTTCCATCTGTGCACCACATCCCAATTCCTCTAGTGGCTCAAAAACACTGCTCCGTCACTGTTCCATCTCTCTATCCTTCTGTCACGACCAGTCTAAGCACATTCTCCTCCAGATAGCAATCCATTTCTCTGTTCCCCTGAATGAGGACAGTGTTCTGGAAATTCATACCTTGCTTTCTCTCTCAACATCCTTTTTTCCCATCAGCATATAAACATCCTATTATTTCTTCCACTGGTACGATAAAAAAGAAAACTCCTCTTAATCCCATAACATTTCCTCTATTTCATGACTTTCCAAGGCAAAAAAAAAAAAAAAAACTCCCAGGACTGATTGATAGGATAGCTCCAATTTCTTTCTTCCCACTTTCCTTAGAATCCTTAGACTTCGGCCCCCATTACTTTAACAAAGTCTTCTTATCCAGCTCATCAGTGATCTACATTTTGCAAAATCTAATAGTCAATTCTCATTCTAGCTAATCATCACAGCAGCATTTCACATTTTTATATATACCCATTTTCCCCAAAATCAAATTTTGGGCTCAGTCCTTCTTTGAGTCTTTCATGATCATCATTTTTTTTTATTAGGACAGCTGTAGGTTTCCAGAAAATCAAGCATAAAATGCAAACTTTCCATATACCACCCTATTATTAGCACCTTCCGTTAGTATGGCAAACTTGCTACAACTGATGAAAGAGCATTTATATAATTGTGCTATTAACTATAGAACAATTGTTTCCTTTAGGTTTCACTGTGTTGTAGAGTCCTAAGTTATTATCATTAGTTCTATTCAAGTAAGAGATATACAACCTAAAATTTCCCCCTTTTCACATATATAATTCAGTATTGTCAATTATGTTCACAATATTGTACCACCATCACCACCATCTATTAACAAAACTTTTCCCTCAATCAAAATAAAAACCCTGTGCAATTTAAGCATTAGTTCTCCATTACCCAACTCATTCAGGTCTTTGCTGACCTATTATTCTACTTTTGACTGTATGAGTTGGATTATTCTAATTATTTCTTAACATTGAGATCGTACAATATTTGTCCTTTTGTGTCTGGTTTATTTCATTCAACACGATGGCTTCAGGGTTGATTTCTGTTGTCATATGTATCAGAAGTTCATTTTTTTTAAAAGGGGAATGTGTGCATAAAGTATATATAAATATTTTATCCTTTCTTCAAATAATGGACATTTGGGTTACATCTGTCTTTTCATAATTGTGAATAATGCTGTTATTAACATCAGTGTGCAAATGTCTTTTTGAGTCCCTACTTTCAATGTTTTAGTGCTTATACCTAGGAGTGGGATTGTCGGGGCCTATGGTAATACTATATTTAACTTTCTGAGGAATCCCCAAACTATTTTCCACAGCAGCTACATCATTTTACATTCCTACCAGTAATGAGTATCCGTATTTCTCCACATCTTCTCCAACACTTGTAATTTTCTTTTTTTTTTAATATAGCCTTTCTAGTAGGTGTGAAATTTTGTAGTTTGATTTGCATTTCTCTGATAGCTAATGATATTGAGGATTTTTTCATATACTTTTTGGCTATTTATGTATCTTCTTTGGAGAAAGTTGTATGCAAGTCCCTTGTCCATTTTTTTAATTGAGTTGTCTTTTTTGTCATTGAATTTCATGGGATTTGTTTAATATTCTGGATATTAAGCCCTTACTGGATATGTGGTTTCCAAATATTTTCTCCCATATGGGTTGTCATTTTTCTTTCGTGATAAATTCCTTTGATGAACAAATTTTTTAATTTTTCGGAGGTCTCATTTATCTGCTATTTCTTTTGTTGCTTGTACTTTGGGTATAAAGTCTAAGAAACCATTGCCTGACAAGTGAACCAGCCCTAACAGATATATATAGAACACTGTACCCCAAAACAGCGGGATATACATTCTTCTCAAGTGCTAATGGAACGTGTGCCTGGATAGACCATATGCTGGAGCACAAAATAGGTCTTAACAAATTTTAAAAGAAAAAGATGGGCAAAAGACATTAATAGGCAAAACTCAAAAAAAAAAGATACACAAAAGACCACACAGCACATGAAATGATGCTCAACATCATTAGCCGTCAGGGAAATGCAAACGAAAACCACAATGGCATACCATTTTACACCAATTAGAATCACTTCTATAAAAAAACAAAATAGAATATAGGTGTTGAAGATGATGCAGAGAAATAAGAACACTCATTCATTGCTGGTGGCAATGTACCACGGTGGGCAGCTGCTGTGGAAGACAGTTTAGCGGTTCCTCAGAGAGCTAAGCACAGAACTACCTTGTGACATGGCAATCCCACTGTGAGGTATATTCCCAAAGAACTGAAAAGAGGGACTCAAACAGGTATTTGTGCATCAATGTTCACAGCGGCATTCACAGTGGCCAAAAGATGAAAACAACTCAAGTGCCCAACAACTGATGAACGGGTAAACAAAACGTGGAATATTTATACAATCGAATATTATTCAGCTGTGAAAATGAACTTCTGATACATGCAAAAGCATAGATGAACCTTGAAGACATCATGTTGAATGAAATAAGCCAGACACAAAAGGACAAATACTGTATGATCTCACTGGCTTGAAACAATTAGAATAACATAGATTCAGAATCTCCAGGAAATGGAGTAGGTGTAAGGAATGTGAAGTTAAGACTTAAAATGTACAGTCTCCTATTTGGAATGATAGAAATATTTTGGTAATGGATGGTGGTGATGGTAGCACAACATTGTGAATGCAATTAACACACTGAAATACATACCTGAATAAGAGTTCAAGGGGAAATGTTAGATTGTATATATTATGGCAATAAATTTTTTGAAGAATCCAAAGAGCTATACTGCACAAACAGTGAACCCTTAGTTAAACCATGGACTTTAATTAATAGCACAACTATAAAAATGAACTATCATCAATTGTAACAAATGTTCCATGCCAATGCAAGGCTTAGTGGTGGGGTTGCATTATGCATGATTGTCTGGAAACCTCCAGTTTCTCTAAAAAAAAAAAAAAAAACTAACAACAACAAAACAGTTGACCATAAACTTGAGGTTTGATTTTGAACTCTCAATTCTGTCCATTGGTCTATATATCTGTTCTTGTGTCAGGACCATGCTATGTTGATTTCTGTGTCTTTCTAATGAGATTTTAAATTTGGGAAATGTGAGTCCTCCAACTTAGTTCATCTTTTTTTTCAAGGTGATTTGGTTGTTTGAGAACCTTTACCCTTCCCTATTAAATTTGATGATTGGATTTTCTTCACATTCCTTACACCTACTCCATCTCCTGGAGATTCTGAATCTATGTTATTCTAATTGTTTCAAGCCAGTGAGATCATACAGTATTTGTCCTTTTGTGTCTGGCTTATTTCATTCAACATGATGTCTTCAAGGTTCATCTATGTTTTTGCATTATCAGAAGTTCATTTTCACAGCTAAATAATATTCTATTGTATAAACAAAGAAAGTTGCTGGAATACTGATTGGCATTGCATTGAATCTGCAAATCATTTTGGGCAGAATTGACACTTTAACAATATTTAGTCTTCTAATCCATGAACGTGGAATGTCCTCCTATTTATTTAGGTCTTCTTTGACTTCTTTTAGTAGTGTCTTAACCTCTCCTATGTACAAGTCCTTTACAGCCTTGATTAGGTTTATTCCTAGATATTTGATTCTTTTAATTGCTACTATAAATGGAATTCTTTGTTGATTTCCTTTTCAGATTTTTCATTACTAGTGGATAGAAAAACCACTGAGTTTTGCATGTTGATCTTTTATCCTGCCACCTTACTGAATTTGTTTATTAGTTCTAGTAGTTTTGTTGTGGATTTTTATATATATAGGCTCATGTCCTCTGTAAATATTTCACTTGTTTAAATAACAACTTCCTTCCAACATAAACACACACACACACGGGCACATGAATCTACATAAGTGTGCATGCGCAGGCTCACAATGGAGATTATATTTCCCTTATCCTATCTGATTTTTTCCATAGCCTGCATTACCATTTGATAGACCATATATAAACATTTTTATGTTCTGTCTCCCACCATCTGAATATAAGTTCCATGAAATCGGTGGATGAAATCGGTGTTTCATCCACCACTAAATCCCCAGCACCTAGAAGAGTATTTGACATATAGTAGGTATTCAATACTTTTTGTTTGAATGAGTGAATGCATAAATGAGTGAAATCAATATGTAAATATAGGACATTTCCTGGAAGATAAAAATACTCGTTTAATTAACAATGGTAAAGAAAGCATGTTAACAAGCTATGATATGAGTATTCCGTACATGTATTTATTTATTTGTAATATTTATAACTTGCCTGTTACCAAAAATGATTTCAGGCATCTGGTGTGTATATAATATTGCTATTTATAGCCTGAATTCAGAACAGTCTATCTCTTATGAAGGAAAGAAATGCTGTCTAATTTTTTTCATAAAATATGAGTAATCCCTAGAGAACATAAAAACATCAGAGGGCAACAGACTAATAATCATAGTCTTTCCTTAAATAATAACTAATCATTAATTTATTTGATTTTCTATATAATATAAAATCATACAAGTATGCAGTTCCAAGTTTTGGTAATATTTAGTTAATAGAAACCAAAAGGACTTTTTATTTCAAGTGTGAAGATGTCAAATTAACTTTCTTGATATATCTATGCTTCTTTCCAGTTTTGTACACCCAAAAGGCCTTCCCATGCACACCGCACAATAAATGCATTGCTAAACTTTACATGTTGTAAAAGTCATTTATTTTTAATTTTACTGTTGCCAATTTGGCATGAAAACAGAGGTTTCCTTCAATTCTGAAATGTTTAAATTAGCCAAGAGATGTTAAATCTTCCTACCTACATTTATTTGTCTAATAAAAGTTTTAAAAAAAAAGAAAATAGAGACATTCTTAGTTTCTGGTGAGAAAGTAATTTTCATGACAAGATTGGCTACAGACTACAGACTGCAGCAAGTTTTCCATAGTAGTGGAGAAAAGCTTTGAGGCCATTAAAATAAAGCCATACAAAACAGTGGAAAATGTACTATAAGATAAGGAAAATGTTGCTCGGATCCCTGGAGACGGCAGCCAAGAGCTGAATAGGCCTTTTCAATCTCCGGCCATTATGATTCCAGGTAACTATTCTGAGAATAGATGAAAGGAGTAGTTTTTCTATCCATATTGAACTCCTATTAGCCCCTTGAGGAAACAGGGGTTACACAGAAAGTGTTAGTTCTCCAAGTGTTACTGAAATGACCTTGTTTAATTTCCTCATAAAAAGGCACTCTAATAATAGCTACATCTTCTAATATTAACAATGCTGCAAAGCTACACAAGTTAGAATGACTATCCTTTGCTTAGATGGCACAATCCTTCAATGCCCTTGTCTTTCTTTCCCCACTTTATAGTCTATATTTGCTCTTTAATATTTGATTTCACATTTTCCAGTCATTCTGATACAATGCTGCACTGTGAAGTTAAAAGTTTCAAAAGGAGAAAGGAAATGGCTGCCACCCTACCCTGAGTGAGTCCACTGAACTGTAAATCTACCCTGCATTTAATTACTCAGCTAGACGGCACGATGATATGGCCTCCAGAGTGTTGTACTATCATGAGTGATTGGATCTGCTTGCAGTAATAAGCTTTTCTACAGCTAAGCCAAAAGGTTAAAAGTATACATAGAACATCAAGGAAAGCATTATTTTTAAAAAGCTACAAAAGCAAAAGAATAACAGAGCCTACTTTTGAATTAAAGCCTCAGTCTCAAAACCATCCAATTGAAGTGTAAGAGTTTTATGGAAAGAACTGTGTTCCCTCAAGCAAATTTACGAGCAGTCAGCTCAGTAATGGGGTTGGAACTGGGGCTCAACCTCCACATGCCAACTTCTACCACAAGCCTGGTATCATTAGCTTGTGTTTGTGTAATGAATAGTGAAGATGATTGGACTTGTGAGATGAATCAGCAATTCCCAATTAGAGCAGGAAAATAAGACTGCTTTCTTTCTGAATCACTATGAAAGGCAAATAGAAAAGTGACAAACAGACTTTGTTCTCCATCAGAGATGGAAGGGGAATTCACATTGGGAGCCAGACTTCCATAGTTAGGCATAACTGGGTTGCCAACAAAACTGTTCACACCTCCACAGAGACCACAAAACCTTGCAGCTGTAATTTCAGAAACACACATGTGTATAAATGAAGTAATTGCACACCTAACTATCCACTTGAGCCTGTATGCCTGGGTTTGGGGATTTCTTTTTCTTTTTTTTTTTTTTCTTTTTCTTTTGCACTGGTGTTATTTGGCTTTGCAAACAAGGTTTAGTATAATTGACTGAATATCATCAAATTCAAGCTGACTTGTATGGACGTATCTCAAAATATGAGAGTGGCATACAGAACCAAGAAGCACATATGAATGTTCATATGTGCTCTGCAGAATCTCTGCAGCCGACTGCGAATTCTGAATGAGGAAGGGGATAAAATTAAAATGTCAATTTAGTTCTAACTCATGAAAGTATATTTCCAGAGTGTTCGGAAGCAACATCGTTTTGAAACATTCTTGACATTTACTCAGAGAGAGAGAGAGAGAGAGAGAATTGAACAAGAATTATTTCATTTTATATAAGGATGTTTTAAGGGGGTATGGGGGAGTGACAGAATATGTTGGAGCTGTTGGCAAGAAAAGCAAGCAGACCCAAGGTTCCATATCCCAGCTGGTAGAAGCCAAGGCAAACGACAAGGAAAGCAGCATTTGCCACAGCAGGGACTCTGCCTACAGGCAGAGCTTGTGCTTGAATTTTTTTTTTTTGCATGGGTAGGCACTGGGAATTAAACCCAGGTCTCTGACATGGCAGGCGGGAATTCTGCCACTAAGCCACTGCCACACTGCCCTTGTGCTTAAATTTTACCAGGAAAAATTTAGGTTTGCAGAACTTCAGAACAGTAGTTCCTACTAGACTTCTACAAATGCCTCAGTGTTTCCAAAAAAATTAAGAGTAAGGCGGAGTCAGTCTATACAAAAATTCTATTGCAGTTCAACACTACTCATTTCTATATTCACCTTGAGAGAAAGAACATCGTGGTATTAATTTCATACAGATATTTAAATCACCATCCTCTCATGCAATCTCGCAAAAACTTCATTGATTTGGGTTTTGATAAAGTACATACACACATACACACACACATACACACACACCATAAATCAGTAAGTTCCAGAAGGAATGATGACAAAACTCAGTTGCCAAAGATAAGATGCTACAAGCTGTGTCTCCCATTTCTTTCATTCTAAAGCACCTCCTTTTAATACTGCCACATACCAGGGAATCTACTATAGGAAGTTGTACCTTACCTCTCTAGGCACCTGGTTGATGTTTTACCTTTTGAAATAAAGAAATGAAATTGCAGGTCCTTTTCAAAGAAAGTCAGTGGTGTTACAACTAGAAGTGAATTCGAACTTGCAAAAAGAAGTCCCTTATGGATGATCTTTCTTGAGACAAAGCCAGAGAAAGGAAAAGGAAACTAACTCTGTACAAGAATTTGTCCCTACTCCCCAAAATATATACAAAGTCCCATTGTTTCATTCAGGCAAAATTCCCAAGAAGACTGATTTTCACAAAGTGAGTATCAAAGAAGCTCGTTACATTTACACATAAAACTAACCTAAAATAACATTTCAAAATGTATCTTTTCTTTTCTAATGATTACAGATTCTCTTTTCTTTTTTTTTATTAAATACTTTAACCAGAGGTCTGCTTTTGAGACTTTTAGAAGCTGCGTGGTCCTTTGCTTTGTTATCAAGGAACTTGAAAATATATGAGGTGTTTATAGTCTATTAAAAAACCATTGGGCCATAAAAAATGATCTGCCTGTAAAAACGACAAGGGAAGGTGAATTGTACAGTGTCGAAATTACAACCTGATGTATAAATGCCTAACAGGAAAAGCTTTTGATTTCTTTTCCATTGAACAAGCATATTAAATTTCAGATGGGTTAACAGGTTAAAAAACACACTTTGGTCTAATCAGAAGGGAAGAGGAAAAGTAATATGAGAAAATGGATGCCAACCACCTAACACACTTTACATTATTTACACTCCCAACATGTGTGTCATGTTGGGAGTGGTGGGGCATATGGGATCATCCCAAGTCCTTGTTATAAGCAGATTCTGCTATTCTCAAAAGGCATCTTTTGGTTAGAAAACGCTTCATTTTATCTGCTGATTTTCACATTGAACATCATCAGCATTTTTAGTACTATGGCAATGTAGGTTATTTTACTTAAATCACCTCTGATTTTTTTAAAACCTGAAAAAATATTTAGCAATTTTACACCATAAAGTAGATTTTCTGTTACTGTAATGTAGCTTTCAAGCAGCCCCAGGGAGATAGTTTGGGGACAATATGGTGTGCTAGAGGGAGCTCAGGCTTGGGTATCAGACTTCTAGTTTCAGATGTTATTGCAACAATAACTACCCGTGTGACACTGGAAAATTTTCTCACCCTCTCAAGTTTCTTCATCCACAGACTAGGAGATATTATCAAATGATTGAAATGTATTAAGTGGAATGATACATCTAATAAATCTGGCACAAAGAAGGCATTCAATATATTTTATTTATTTTTATTATACTGCTCCTTAGGTCCCTAAATAATTTTAACCAACTCTTAGATCTCAGTTTCTTCTTCTGTGGCAAGAGATTTATACTATGGTCCCACCCTGTCCTAAAAGTCTTTGCTCTATGAAGGCAGATCCTGAAGCCAAACTAGATTCAACCTTGATGGTTTTGGTGATCAATTCCAGAATCCATCTCCTCAGCCCACTCCAGGCCAGGATGGGCTTCTTGACGCCTTCTTTGCAGAGGTGACAAACAGACCCAATCCCTTGGAATAACTATAAATTGCGCTATTTCCTATGCAAACACAAAGCATCTCCAAAGCAGTCATTCTCAGCCTTGGAGTAGTGTTACTGGACAAAGGCCATGGCTCTTTCACCTGACGCACTCAATGACCAATTCCTGAGACACCAGGGTTTCAAAGAGAGAAAGTTTATTTCTAGGTGCGCAGTAGGAGAGCAGATGGCCTAACCACCCACAATCTGCCTCATCCAACTGCAGTAATTCAGGTAGTTTATTAGAGAAAAAGATTGGCAGGGTTTTGGATAATGAGCACAGTGGCCCCAGATGATGTAATTAGAGGTGATCTAATCACTGAGCATGAGCAGATTGTTTACATGCTTAGTGTTCTAGTCTGCCAAAGCTGCCAGAATGCAACACACCAGAGATGGACTGGCTTTTAATAAAAGGGGATTTATTTAGTTAAAAATGTATAGTTCTTCAGAGGAAAGGCAGCTAATTTTCAACTGAGGTTCTTTCTTACAGGAAGGCACAGAGCAATCTCTGCTGGCCTTCTCTCCAGGCCTCTGGGTTCCGACAACTTTCCCTGGGATGATTTCTTCTGCATCTCCAAAGGCCTGGGCTGAGCCGCGAGTGCTGAGATGAGGTATACTGAGTTGCTTGGGCTGTGCTATGTTGAGCTCTCTCATTTAAGTTTCCAGCCAATTAAATCAAACATCTTCATTGCAGCAGGCATACCTCCTAGCCAACTGCAGATGTAATGAGCAACAGACAAGGTTCACATGCCATTGGCTCATGTCCACAGCAATAGAACTAGGCACCTTCACCTGGCCAAGCTGACCCCTGAACATAACTACCACACTTAGTCACAAGCCATAGGTAAGAAAATGGTAAAATGAGGTCTAGGTGACTTTTAGGTTAAAGTCTAAGCTACTGTGCATGGCAGGTGGGCCCACTTTGGTTAGATCCAGGCTTAGTTATCAAGTTAACTTTGGACTTGGGTTGAGTTAGTAATGGATTGACCCAAGACTCTTCATTAATAAACATTAGGGGATGTCTTTAGTGATTACAAGACTCAAAAGTTGAAAAACTGGATAATTGGGTACAAATGAAGGCTAATCACAAGGTTTCTGTGATCACAGGGGCAGAAGATAAAGGCTGTATGGTCATTATCAGAGATCAAGGAAGCTGGATTACAATTTAGAGATTTCAGGTATTTCCCTCTGTCTACTCCAATACACCAGAAAGCAAAAAGGGGTATCTATATAATGATCCAGAAATCAAAACCATCCCTTGAATCTTGATTTCTCAGTTACAGCACAATACATTGGCTGCTGTAAAGCTAAGAAGAATATCACAATGATTTGATAATAGTAGCTAAATGAAAGTAATGCACTTAAATAAGTGCTAATAATAATTACTAAATTGCATAACATAAACATATTACATAATATTATTAAAAGTTAGTTTACAATTATATTAAAATCTACTAGCTAGAAACTGACATATATTAGAGCAGAACCAAGGTTATCCTTACCCTTGCTGGGCCCCACAAGGTGGGGGTATTTCGTTTATATTCCCAAAATCTTTTGCATGATCTTGGGAAAGCATGAGATTTCACTCAGGTCAATGTATGCATCAAGCATGAAAACAGGTAAGAACTAGTTCCCAAAAGGAAACTTATGACACTATTTTAATTATTTTATAGAATAAATGAATCAACAAGTAGATCTAAAAAATAATGGCACAGCCTTTACCATAGGATGGAAAGTTAACTAAAATATTTGTCTCCTAAATTGGGCTCATGGAAACAAAATGGTAGAGACACATTCTAAAATTTCCTAAATGTCTCTGTTTTCTATGTCCATTAAAAATATTTCATTACAGTATTTTATCAATTTTATATTTCAAGATACTTCTTTAAAAAATACTGTCACACTATTTTTCATGCAAATAATTCACAGGAGTTTCTCATGTCGCCTTAAATAACATGTAAGACTATTACCTAATCGGAAATGACACCCTGGGGAAAAAAATAATTTATGTATGCCGTACATAGAGAGAGAACTTCAGAAATAGGTTTGGTAATACCAATATCATTACTTTGCTTCGCTCATATTATCCTTTTATTGTCTAAGCCAGTGATTCTGGAAATGAGTCCTGGGAACGGGCATCAGCATCACACTGAAATCTGTTAGAAATGCAAACACTTGTGGGGCCCAGCAATCCATGTTTTAACTGGTCTTCCACTAGAACAGACCACCTATCAATCACAACATTTTAAAGTGTTGAACAGGGGAGGCAAAACATAAGTTTGCATCCCAAAGACTTTGTCAATATTGTACGAAGTTTTTAATCCCACCTAAGTGCCCCCATAATATGAGCACCATACTGAAAGGTCACACCTGGGGTTGAGGGTCTGTGTTGTGTACTGTACGTAAAATGTAAGGTACATGGCCAGTGCTTCTATGGTCAACCCACGAGACATTGCTACATGCTGCTTCTCAACAGGTCCTTAAGGAAATACCCTCTCCAGCAACCCCTTCATCCCAGAAATCCGAATCCAAATCCACCCATAGCCTCATTTCTTTCTGATTTCAGAAAAGTTTGCTCTACTATTAGGATAGGACTCAGAATAAGAATCAGGATAAACAATAAAAGAATGGATACTATTATGACATGTTTGCATGATTCAGTGTGATAAGCCATTCACTGAGCAATTTCTTGAGCATCCATGTGACCCATCAGCACTACTAATACAGAAAATTGATTCAACATTTATTAAAAACTACTTTGCTCAAACATTGTGTTTAAATGTTTTGGAGAGCAGAGGAAGAGAAGGAAGGAAATACCAATGTGAATAAAACTTCCCTTCCTCAGATAAAATCTAATCGAAGAGTAAAATGGATAAATATATTGTGGTACATTCATATGGAATGTGAAGGCAATTGGAATAAATAACCTATTATTGAAGGGGCACTTCCCAAATCTGGGCTGGTCACTCTGTGTGGCTAACAGAGATCATGCCAAAAGGGATTGAGGAGGAAAAAAAGAGGTTTATTAAGCTGATTCCCAAATCAGCCTCCCCTCCCAGAGGTTCATTTGGCTTTTATACCCATCAGAGACAAAGTAAGATAATCATTTAGTTAACAGGTAATGTAGGTCTGGAGAATTTCAGTAGCTTGTCTTAGTTATTTCCTGTTCCTTCAGGATTGACATCCTGGGGCACCTAGGAAAGGTGCCTCCAACTCGAGGGAGATAGATGGAAGGCCTATTCGTTTCTAAGAGGTCAGGGGTAATAAAGCTTACTCAAGTATGGGTGCAGGCTCCACATTTACATACTGCTCCATTGTGAGACCAAGCGCTCCCATTAACAGACTGCTTTCAGCTTACAGTTACATTCAAAGGCTGCTTCAAAGGTCACATTTTAAGGCTACTTTACAATTTCCAGCTTGCTGACAGTTTTAAGATTGTATTTTAAATTTACTGTTAAATTATCACCCAAAGCAATATACAAATCCAATGCAATCCTGAATAAATTCCATCAACCTTTTTTGCAGAAATGGAAAAAACAATCCCCAAATTTATATAGAACTGTATGGGGCTTTCAATAACCAAAATAATCTTGAAAAAGGACAGGATTGGAGGACTTACACTTCTCAATTTCAAATTTTATTACAAAGAGACAGTAATCAAAACAGTGTAGTACAGTCACAGAGATAGACAAACTCATCAATGGAACAGAATTGAAAATCCAAAAATAGACCCATATATCTATATGCAATTGATTTTTGACAAGGTTGCTATGTGCATAGAGTGGGGAAATAATGTTCTCTTCAAGAATCAGAGTTGCGAAACTAGATATCAACATGCAGAAGAATGAAATTAGACCCCTACCTCACACCATATACAAAAGCTAACTCAAAGTGGATCAGTGACACTTAGAAGGTAACACAGCAGCAAATCTCTTTTACCTGGGATTCAGTAATGGATTCTTAGCTATGACACCCAAAGTATGAGCAACAAAAGAAACAACAGATAAATTTTATTTCATCAAATTATAAACTTTTTGTATTGAAGGAAATTATCAAGGAAATGAAAAGACAACCTACACAAAGGGAGAAAATAGTTTCAACCCATATTCAGATAAAGGTTTAATATGTAACATATATAAAGAACAGCAAAAAGACAAACAATCCAATTTAAACACAGGCAAAGGACTTGAAAAAACATTTCTGTAAAGAAGATATCCAAATGGCTAATAAACAAATGAAAATATGTTCAACGACATTAACCATTAGGAAAATGCATATTAAAACTGCAATGAGCTATCTTCATTACCACAAGGATGGCTATTATTAAAAAAAAAAAGTGTTGGAGAAATTGGAACTCAAGTACCTTCTCAGTGAGAACGTAAATGGTGCAGCGGCTGTGGGAAGCAACATGGCAATTCCTCAAAAAAGCTAATTACAGAAGTAGTATTTGACCTGTCATGTCATTTACAGGTACCTACCAAAAGAATAAAAAGGACAGATAGATACTTGTACACCAATGTTTTTAGCAACATTATTCATGATGGCTCTAAGCTAGAAACAACCCAAGTGTCCATCAACAAATCAATAAAGAAAATGTGGTACCTACACACAATGGAATATTATTCAGCGATAAGAAAGAATGAAGTTATGAGATGTGCTGTAATACAGAAGAATAGTTTGCTCAGTGAAATAAGCAAAATACATAAGGACAAAATCAGTATGATATCACTTACAAGGATGACCAGAATTAGCAAATTTGCAGAGATAGAAAGCAGAGGGACAAGGGAGGGAGAATGGGGAGGTATGTGTTTGTAAAAATGTTAAAACGATAAACATTCTATGGTGGGAGCAGTAAATAGTATTGTCCTCAAAGTAAAGGTAAAGACCCTTTATCATCAGAGGAAGAATAGAAGAAAAAATCCCTCCGTTCCTGGGAAGGGATACGAAACAGTTCTAAGCTGGGGATTCTATAACAATACATTTAGAGGTCTCTTATAGCTAGAAAAAAGGGCAAGAAAATCTTTCTCCCACAAGACCTGCCATGATAGGAGGCAGAGTTTGGCTGCCTGCAAAAATGAGGGAGGACAGGAGCACTAAGAAAACCCTAAACCCAAGGTACAGGCCAGTAAGATCTACCTAAGACTGCTGATGAAGAGGAAGACAGAGAACTATCCTGCCTCCAACCTGGGGAGAGAAAAAAGATTCAACACTGCCTCAATAGTGTCTCTGTGACCAACTGGACTCTTCAGGAGAGGAACAAGAGCATCTTCATTCCCATACAAACAAAAAAATAAGGACAAATTGCTGTATGGTGCCTGGTTATAAGGGAGGACATGAGAGGCTCTTGAAGGGGTAAGTGGTAGATTTTAGGGTACAAAACCCATGCCCCCCTTTCTGCATCAGTCCAAATTGAATCAGAGAAATAACTAGGAGGTGTTTGACCTTGCATGGTTGTAGACACTAGTTACACCATCTTGGTAAGACTCTGGTGTTTGATGTTTGAACTTGAGGGTAGGCAAAGGGAAAGAAGATGCATATAAAGTGGTGGAGAGCGAGACCAAACCGGAACCCATGAGGAACGACTAAAATCAACCTTGATGAAGGACGTGTCCCTTAGGAGAACTTGGCACCTTCATCATGGAAGGAAGCACATACCTGGCGAGGAGCGGAGAAAGTAAAAGAAAATATAACACGAGAAAATAAAGCAGTCACATGCAATAAAAGGAGCCAGCAGGTATGTGACAACATATGTGAGCATTCCCCCAACCTTCCAAATGTGAGAAATTACATGACTGGTACTTCACTTCTGCCCTTTTAGACCTCACGAGAAAATGCCCTAAAGGAAAAGCTATGGAAGTTGAATTCTGCAAAATGTAGTCCAGCTAATGCAAGTTGACACATAAGATGTTATCATACTCTCCTTAAATTCCTTCAGTTACTGCTTCTTCTCGAAAGGACTGCCACTCTCCGAGACAATGCAGTAGTCACTACTGTGGCCTTTGCCAAGCTTCCTAGATGTGGATTCTTTGTGTTTGTTTTATTCAGCATTCATATTCATTTGTTAAATCCTATCTTCTCTGTATAACTCCACCATCACCTTCGATATTTCCATCCCTCTCTTTAGGGAGGGTTGGGCCATGGCCATTCTAACTGTGTGGATCCTGCGTTGGAGCGATATGCCTACCTTGCCCCCAGGCCCCTCACTGAGCCTTTCCATGCTAAGCCACCTCTCTACTTCTGGCCTCACGGGAGGTGCTATGCTCCAAGGCAAGGCATCTGGAGTCCAGAGCATCCACCAAGAGGCAAGAAAATGCACCCCAAAATGGACAGGGTCTGGGGTACAGTAAAGAACTGGATGTTACATTTCCTCTCCCTTTTCCAGGGACTACTCTAAGATACAGATAGTCCTTAGGGTCCAACCTTAGACATTCCTCTACCAAGCCAATCTGCCTCATGAGTGGTTGGCAGTATTATGGCCCAGCTCACCGAGAAGCAGGCAGGCAGCAGGATCCCATGGGACTGAGCACATTAAAAAACGAATTAGAGGCGGGCCGCGGTGGCTCAGCGGGCAAAGTGCTTGCCTGCTATGCCGGAGGACCTCGGTTCGATTCCCGGCCCCAGCCCATGTAACAAAAACGGAGAAACAGAATACAATAAAAACAAGAAAATGTTTAAAGATGTTAAGATGTTTCCCTTTCTTCCTTCCTTCCTTCCTTCTATCCTTCCTTCCTTCTAAAAAAAAAAAAAAAAAAAAAAAAAAAACGAATTAGGGCCTTAGTTTCAGTATCGCGTGATGATGAGTGCTCCAAAAGAAGAAAGCATGACCAATCACGTTGTGCTGTTCACATTTGCTCTCGCTCACTTCCTGTCTTCCATATCCCCACCATCTGGGCTTACTTGCGTTCATCATGAACCTCATGTCAATCCTTGCCTCAAGCATGATACTCTAGAGAACCTGTACACAATCACCAGGCCATTTGAAAAACCACTGGTGCCATTTGTGTCCATGTACTTATAATGGAAACTGTCTGTTTTATTGTGGTGGTTCCTAAGCTGGAACTTTTTGCTCAAGGGAAGGCACAGAAAAAGAGGTTTATCCACAGCCAGGGCTTTGTCAAAGCGTGAAAGAAAAGACAGGAGCCACATCTCACACTTGTTATTAGTAACTAATATTTTAGGCAGAAGTCGCTGATTATGTTGTTTCCAACTGTTCTGTCATTCAAAATAAGTTTTAAAGGAAAAAGAAAGAATCTTCATGGAAATATGACTTGATAAGATCCTAGGAAGTAACATCGACATAATGGATACATAGTAAGGAGAAGAAAACTCTATTGGAAAGGATTCTGATGCTGGAAGGAAAGAAGAAAATCTTTAAAACTTTCTGTATCGTCATTGTTTTGTTTAGGATCAATCTGGATGTTAGCACAAGAATATTGTGGACTTTTAATGTTTATTTAATACTTGAGTTACCTTTCAAAAGTAAGCAGAACAATGTCTGTAAGATTCATTAGGATTTTCCCATCCAAAAATGCCATTGCAATATGAGACAAAGAGGACCTATGTACAAATAAAAGGGGAAATAGTGAAAGAACTTTTCTCTACTTTTTAATTAAACCAACATGAATTGAAAATTCCTTATAGGCCACATATAAAAGACGGGATTGAGTATATAAAAAATGGATTAGGGCCTTGGTTTCAGAATAATGAGATGACAAGTGCTCCGAAAGAAGAAAACACAAAGGGCTATGATAAGAAAAGTATCTATTCTTAGGGCTTAGAGAGGCACCTCCTGGAAAAAAAAAAATGACAACTGGGAGAGGTTTGAAGTATAATTAGTGCTCAGCCAGGAAAAAGAAGGGGAAATGGTATTTCAAAATGTCCATTAATATGTGTTTATTACGCCACTTGTTAAATACATAATTTGCTTCAAGGAAAAAAGTGTTTTATACTGTATCCCTCAAACCCCATTCCTTTATCTGCTTTACTCCTCAAAACATCCGAAGGACCAAAGAGAATAATTCCCTCATTTGATTGGTACAATATGTAAAGTCACTGTCAGAGTAAAAAGTAACTAAACCTAAGGCTTTTCAAGGCCTGAAATGGATTTTAAATTTAAATAAATTCATTAATATTCTATTTGGAACTGCTTTTCACAGACGTGCAGATTTTTTCCAAGTGCACGTATTTGTAGCGCAAGTTATTTCAGTGGTAAATGCATGTGTGGGGTCTCATGGGGTGAGATGAAAGACGGGGAGAAGCAGAGCGACAAAGAGCAAACGATTTTCACATATTTACATATTGAAAAAGGTTTTGCTTCCAGATTCTTAGTACATTATCAGCATTAAGCTTTGGTTTTTTTGTTTTTTTTTTTTCTCAAAGGAATGAAGTCTCCTTCTGAGTCAGACAATAGCCTCAGCCAGGTTCTTGTTCAAGACACAAGATATTTCCCAAAATACACCCAGAAATTTTACCTGCCCCGGTACTGTGGTATGATTAATGACAAAGAGACAAAGGAAGCCAAGTGACCTGCTATCTTCTGTTCCCGGACACTGATTATTGTTACAAGTTATATACAACCAACTTGGTGAAAAATGATTTTTGTGTATTACTTCTGCATGTTTTAATTTTATATTGACATCTTCATTTAAGTCTCAAAGACACTCATTCAGTTTTTCAATATGTCCTCTAATTCTTTCCCTAACATCTGCAAAGCAATTAAATGAATATCTTTTAACCTTTTTTTGAAATATATCTGATCTCTGTAGAAATAAAAACCTTAATCCATAGCAGGTTAAAACTTTAGAGCAAGTCCTTGACCCATGAAAGATTATTTTCATTTCTTTTCTGTGAGGTTAGATGATTCCTCTTCCTGGATCTTTCCTTTAATGTCTGATATATATATATATATATATATATTTCCAGGGTATTTTTGGAGCGACTAGGGAAAAATGAGAATGGGTAGTGGATGCAGGCTACCTTCGGCACGGCAAAATGGTAGAGGCTGTGTGTGCTGGAGCAAAACTGTATCTTCCCCAGATTCCACATCTTTGTCATCCAGAGAGAAGTGGGAGCCTCAGACTTTTCTCAAACTCTTTCTGCACCTCCACTTCCACCATAATACTCATCAAATACTTTATCACATTCATATTGCCACCCAACAAATGTCCCAGGTCATTCCTACTGTGACACATAAGGCACCCCACCCTCACCCCAAAGCTCCTTTCCCCACCACTGCCCACTGCCAATAACCTTCCACTGCATCCATGGAAGCAACTGTACTTGCAAGTAAACTCTACTGCGCCTGCTTCCACTTCTCCATTACCTGCAATTTCTCACAAAACCTAGCTCTTCTCTGAAAGCACCGCTTACCCTTCGGCCTTTCAAATGGTGGCAGTTTCCTCTTCCCCAGACTTTGTCACTGAACTTGAAAGTAAGACAGGCAGCTATCCTTCTGTTTCCAAATGAGGCCATTCTCAGACCGTCATCCTGAAAGAAACGACCAGATTAAGACTAACTCCATCAGGTTACCCACTGTTGTTATTGTGCATTCTTCTGATAACCCAACACACTCTTCCCTTTACCTGAACGAAAATTGTATCTACTGCTTCCTGGCCATCTGTTACCAGTTCTTACACAATTATGGTTTCCATTTCATCTGTTATCCTGGGGGTAATTTTGAATAGCTCCACATTTCATTCTCAAAAGTGTTCCAGTTTGGACAGTAAATTGTATGGTCACCTTGGTCATAATTGCTGGTATTTGTGACAGGCAAACATACGATCCTTTCAATCTCTCATGCCTAATCCCTCTTCTCTTCTTACCCAGTGATATTGCCCTGCAGCCTCTCCCTCATGATCATAACCTAGTATGTGCCATTTACCAAAAACACTCCAAACTCTTCATTTCAGTTTCCCACTCTCCGGCCTCTCCTGTCTTTTCAAGTCACAGTCACAACAATCACCACAACCACAACCATCTTTTTCTCCTATCCGTACCTACAATACACTGCTTCTACCAGCTTTTCCTTTTCCTCATCCCCTCAGGGTCTTATTTTTTTGCATATATAAATCAAATTCCTGATCAGCCCTTAACTGTCCTTCCATAGCATAACATTCTCAGTTTTCTAGTTTATTTTACTCTTTATTTTATTCCCATGGCTAAAACAAAATCTTAGGTAAATTTAATTTTCTGCCTTCTTCACACTTGCACCCAAGTCATTGAATTAGCTTGGAAACACATATGCATGCATGAATGCCCCAGACGTAACCATGCTGACTGTACTTACTTCTAATTTATGATTACTTCAAAGGAACTTATAATGCTGCCTGGCAATTTTGCTGTATTTCCCCAAATTATTCACTCTCTTACTCTCCTACATGATTCCATACATTCTCATTTATCCTCAAATTTTAAAATTCTCTCTCACATCCTCTCCTTTAGCTGATGAGCATTTTATTAGTTCACTGAGAAAAAAGAAGTGGACTTTCACAAGACCCCTCCCTCATGTCTATCCACCCCCTGCATTTGTGTTCAAATACACTGCATTCTCTCTTTTTAAGTACAAAAGTTCCTTAAAAAGTCACCTTCTTCACTTATCCACTATATTTCATTAATCTCCCAGGAAGAGAGAAAACAGAGTAGGAAGCAGAAATATTTTTAACAAATATGGAAGTGAACCAAGACAATGTTATCACAAAGCACCAAAGCATCTGCTATGAAAGTGATTCCAAATATATATTCAGTAACTAGATAAACACCTAAGATGGTTTGAGGGTCCAACTGGAACTACTCAAGGTAGAATCAGGTAAAAAATCTATGCCACATAATCTGACAGTCTGAATAGCTGACCCAAGATAATTGTTTATTTATTTCGTCTATGCTTCCCATGATGATTAAATACTACTGAAGATTCACGTGGTTTAAAGCATTCCATTTGCCATGGTAACTGGCACTCTTTGCTTTTAATAGTTAAGTGCTGTTTCTTGGCCTCTGCCATCTCCTGGATATTCCCCATCCATTGAAATCATGGAGCCCAGTTAAATTGCAGAGTTTACATCAGCGTTCCAACAGTAGAGAAAAGAGCCACCACAGCTCTTTACAAAGGTGCTAATCCATGCCTGTATCAAGACTTTGGTGAAGGTCAATATTGCAAGGTCCACCAAGTGGTGTATGCAATAAACTGCACGATTCTTTCTTGTGTAATCTGCCAAAGTAGAAAAACAAAATTTTATATGGTATTATAAAACTAATCTATTGGAGCAACATATCAATTTTCTTTTCAAAATTAAAAGAATACTTTATTGGCATAAACTGGTTCGATTAATTATAACAAGTCAGGGAAGTCACATTGGGTGGGTAAACTAGCACAAAGTTGGTGAGCAAATTTAATCTACTCTGTTAAAGAATTGCAGAGACATCATTCTTTACAACAAACATTTTACTTCATGTAGATTTCTATAATACGTATGAATTGTTTATAAATCAATGTCAACAGTCTTTGGAAAGTGGCTATTAAAACAATCCAAATATTATAGAAAAATCTCTCTGGTCTTTTTCATATACAGGTTTAGAAATTTAACTTTATGAGGACTAGATAAAGATAAGTATAGATTTATCTTATATTTTATGGCAAAATTTTTGCTAATATTCTCTAAATTTCTTCCTTACCAAGAGTAATGGCTAATCTTGTGCTTTATTTAAATTCTCAAAAGCATTTTGTCAATAGCTTCATTAGTTGTTTATCATGAAGTACTCTTGAAATGTGTAGTCAAAGGTTTCAGTTAAGAGTTTTAGCCTCAGATGAATAAAATGACCCATGGTTTTTAGCATCTTTTTAGAAAAAATTGATTTCTGACAATATCTTTCAGAGCAGGACACTGTTCAGTCTAGTGCTGTCAGCTAGCAGAGCAAACAGTTACTTGGGCTAGCTATTTCATTAAAACTCTTATATGTGAATGTGTATTAAAATTCAACCTGAACTAAGTTTTGTTTCTTCTTGAATGTGAAACCTAAAACTTCATTGTCACACATATTCCTTAGATTTTTGTGCATATAAATTACCAAAGTTCTCCAATTCTTTTGTTAGTCTTTCACTTCGCCACAGATTTGATCTTAGAGTTGGCCCATGGGTCCTACAGGAATTTGACTCTACCTTTATGCCTGGTTGTTTGGATGGAAGTAGGCTTAAGGGGAAGTGGACTCATTTTACAAGGTATAACTCCCATAGACAAAGGAGTTATAAAATATCTTCAAGCAAGGGAGGACACCCCTCATCAAACAAAGGAAGAGTTGTGCTTAAATGATCAATAAAAGCTCAGTAGGGGATGAGAGTCCTTCAATTATTTTAAATGATCTCCATCTAAATTACTGAGAACCACTCTTGCCCAATCGATACTCTAACATACAAGGAAAAGACCTGTTGAGGCTGTGACTTCAAGTAACAGTATATTTCGGCAATATACTAAGCATCAAATTTTGAGTTTAATTTTTTATGTTACCCTAGCTCTTTAAATTGCAAGATGAATAGTTCTTATTGGCAGAGTCATGGGAAATCTCTTGTTTTCAGTGCATCCCTTATAATTGGAATTACAACATTTGAGTCTGGTTGTCCTATTTCTTTAAACTTTGTGCCATTATTACAAGTAGTTATTTTGCCATATGCTCCTAAATTTCACTTATCTTCTATAGCGTTAAATGATGACAGCAACAACATATTTCCTCAAAACCCTGACTACAATAAGCTCTTCATTCAAAGGGACTGCTGATTACAATTTAATTAACGTCTTGGCCACTACTGGCAGTGCCAGACTTCCAGATTCACATCACTGAATTTGACAGAATTTTCAAAAACTTTAGCCCTGCCTAAGGCAGTTGACCAATCCCAGATTCTCCATACCCTGCTTGGTGCCAAAATCTATTGAGCCAATGTTGTTGATGGCAAGATCAAACTCTGGATAATTGGGATAGGTGTGGGATTTCCTATGAGGGAACAGGTAGTCTGTCGGAGCAATGGAGAGCCTGGAAAACAGAGGCTTAGAAGGCAAGCAGTGGCTAAGGAAGGTGAGGTGGTGGAACACAAAGAAGTTACACACCAAACACACACATACACACACAGAACAATCACAGCAGTGCCTCTGAGAAAGCCACCATTACACATACACACCACAGGTCCTTGAATTTTTCTCTTTCATTTAGAATATTCTCAATTTTCCTTGAATTTGATTCATTCCCTTAAGATCAAAATTCTTGGTGGGAGCATCCAGTTGGACAAACTTGCATTTACACCAAGCCTACAGGCTCACAGAAAGTAATTTCCTTTAAATAGAAAGGTATATGGTCATTGGCTTGGCATGAAAATCCAAATTTGTACTACCACTAGCAGTAAGCAGGAACAAAATACAACAGAAAATATTTCATACCATGTAGGACCAAAACATAAAATGTGCTGGAATAAATATAACAAAAAATGTAGATTTTTTTTTTATGAGGAAACCACAAAATTTTACTGAATCACATAAAATAAGATCTGAATGATGATGAGCTGTATCGCTTTCTTGGAGGGGAAAATTCAATGTTATAAAAATACATAAACTTTTATTAAATTTGACCCTTAATTTCATATAAATCATAGTACAATTTTCAGGAATTCTTTCCATAGGCCTTAATAAGCTAATTCTACAATCACACAAGCAAATGTGCAAGGATATCCAAAATAATTTTGAAAAAGAAAATAACAGCAAACAAAACACATTATGAAACACTAAAAATAATTATAAAGGCCTTAAAGTGGTGTGGTATTGGCCAGCAATAGACAAGCAGATCAATAGAGCAGAATACCTGAAAATTTAAGGTCTAATCAGAGGGAAAGAATAAATACTAAATAAAGTATAGTAGGGCAATCTGCTAACAATTTGGAAAAATTGCTAGGTCCTTATCTCAAATCATTAGTGAACTAATAAAATGCTCATCAGCTAAAGGAGAGGATGTGAGAGAGAATTTTAAAATTTGAGGATAAATGATGTACTGGATAAAATATTTTAAAAATCAGGTAGGAAAAGAAATATAGGAAAATGTATTTTTACCTTGACTTAAGAAAAGTCTTCTTAAACAAGAATCAAATAGTAAAAGTCAATGTGAAAAGACTGATATATTTGATAAGAAAATTAAAACTTCTGTTTGGCATAAGATACTGTCATTAAAGTTAAGGGAAGTTCTAGCCTGGGAAGACAATATTTTCCATCTATATGATTGAAATTATTTAAAATATATAAGTAAAGAATAATGAGCCCAATAGAAAAATGGGCAAAATATGGGAAATACGAAGAAATTCACATTTCAACGTCTATCAGTAAACTTTTATTGAAACACAGCTATGCTCAATTGTTCATTCAAAGTAGAGAAAATTCAAAGTAGAGAAAATTCAAATAATTAATTCAAAGTAGACAATTCAAAGTAGAGAAAATTCAAATAATTAATTAAACATATAAAAGATGTTTAACATTCTCAAAAAAACAAAACAACAACAGAAGCCATTTTTCACCTACTACTTTGGAAAAGTTACAATATTGTCAAGAATATGGGGAATGGATACCTCATACCATTCTCATAATTATAAGTAAATCCATGTAACATTTTAAAGGCCAACTTGATAGTACCTATCCAAATTGAAAATGTGTGAAACTTCTGCAAATCTGCTTATGGTATCAGCACTAGAGAAATCATGTTCACAAGGGAAATTAAACGAGGACTTAGGTTAAAGCACTGAAGTAATAGGGAAATTACCAATATATTATAAGACATTTATTATATATTATAGGGCATTTCTTTGGTAGCATTGAACAGTAAGACGTGTTGATGAACGGAAACAAAACAAGCTAAAAAAAAGAATACATATAAAAAATCAATAGTTAATTATAATCATACATAAAACAAAAACATTTCTATTTGTTAATATAAAATTTGAGAAATTTTATATTACACCTTAACCTGATTAAACAGTTGCTTCTAGAGAGGGAATGTTCCGTGTATCATAGTTAAGGCATGCTTTAAATGTATTTCTTAATATTTCAGTATTTTTAAAATGATAATGCAGCTACCTATTACTTACATAACTTGAAATTATATATTAAATGGTAAAAACAATTTGCCTCAATTTGATTGTTGAAGGAAATAGTAAAATGCATTAATACAATCACACTATATCTACTTAATACATATCATTTAGATATGTAAAGAAATGGGCTAGGCATACAAGAACACGTTTCCCAAAAAAGTTAAGTGAACTTTTCCCTGACAATTGAGGGGAAGGTTTTCACATGGGTTTTTGAAAGAAGGGATGTGATAACACTTCTTCATGCAATAGACAATGTCTATAAAGACCATTTGTATGTCAAGCAGCATATTTGAGTAGCATATCTCAATAAACTGATGAATATTTGAATAGATTAAAAAAACTTTAAAAAAGTATAATTTTTAATATTCAAAATAAGATATCAGGGGTTTTAAACTAAGACCAAACAGATGCCAATTGTTTCATCCCCAAGAGCTCAACTATCCCATCATTTGATAAGTTTTCACTCATTACAAAAATTAATTTATAATTAATTAAATTATTTATAATTTAAAATTTAATTTAATTCATTATAATTATTTATTAAAATTAATTAATTTGGGGCCATGTTTTCAAAACTACATTCAAATAATGAAAGAGAACATAACAAATACACTCCCAAGTAGACGACAACCAAAGATAAGGATAAAGCTCAACTCATTACATCTGCCACAGAGAAATATTCGACCTTCCAGCTCTTGCTTATATTCTGAGCATTTCAGGAAACACTGGAGGTAGTTTTTGGTAAGAATCACTCCATCATTTTTGAGTCCATATTTGATCCAAATATTCGTAACCATCTGTCCTATCTATCAAATGCTTGCTACCATATCAGTGATTTCCTATAAATTAGGCTGTCTTGTTTTAGCAGAAATAAAAAGTAAGAAACAAGCTAAATGTGGAATGTGACCTAAAATGTGAGCTCACCATCAGATACTCTGTACATATACTCTGACAAAAGGTTTGGAAATTATCATCCCTCTAAATCAGAGCTTGGGAAGCATCTTCTTAAAGAGCAGCTAGTAAATATTTTACACTCTGTGGGTCATACAGTCTCTGTCACAGCTACTTAACTCTGCCCCATTGTAGCACAAAAACATTCATAGATAATCCATGAACAATTGAGCATAGCTGTGTTTCAATAAAAGTTTACTGATAGATGTTGAAATGTGAATTTCTTCGTATTTCCCATATAGTATGTATTTCTACATACCATGAAATAGCGTTCTTGCTTTTGCCCACCATTTAAAAATACAGAAACCATCCTGAGCTCACAAGCTATACAAAAACCAGCGACAGGCTAGATTTGATCATAGGCTATGGTTTAAATTATAGGTCCTTTCTTTAAATTATAGAAAACTATTACTGATATTTAAAATATAATAGATACGCATTTATCACATATTGCTATTAATTTTTAAATTTGTCTAAAACTGGTGGTCCATTCTTCTCCGTGCTAAGTACAGATTTTTTGGACTTTAACTTCCCAAAAACAGCAGCCTGATCAAACTATGACAAACTCTTTCCCAAGATTCTTTTGATGGGTGGGTGATGATTCTGGGATAAAACTAAGATTTCTGTTAATGTTTTTTTTAAAAAAAATCTGATGTTCTTTGTGCAAGTCAATTAACATTAAGTGTTTGCTGGATGTTGAAACCTTGGGCATGTTTAAAACTGGAATAATAACACAATTTCACCACAGATCTTTTTGAAGAATAAATAAGACGAAGCACAGGAAGTGTGTAGGACAAAGGCCTGGTACGTAATAAGAGTTCACTAAATGATAGATTATCAATAAGCTGAAGTCTCCAGTCCTGTTGGCAAGCACAACCTGACTGAGAAAACAGGAGCTACAGCTAACAGATTTCTAATACATCCATCCTACTGGCAAAACCATCCCAATGATGAGAAGGATGCAATTAAGCATTCAATTGAACTAACTCCCCTGATCCTTATTCTACACTCATAATGAAGCCTCTTCAAATGATGACATTTGGCTGCTCCTGTGGTCTTTTTTCAGATAGCACCAGACCCTTCGGTACTTAAATGTACCATTGCAAATACTCATTTTGCACCCTCGTCTTTTTTAGATCAGTCTCACGAGCTTAGCTCATGCGAGTGTATCCCAAAAGTTGAATCCACTTGTGGTGCTCTAAAAGTAAGATTGCTGAGAGTAAGACCCTAAAACTTGGTAAATTCACCAAGATAGGGGCAGCACTCATGAAAGCCTTCTGATGAAGCTCTGCAGAAAGTCCCATGTCATCCCCGTCTGAGTGCCAGCCATAGTCACTCTAGTTACATGATTTTACGTTTCACTCTGGGTCCTCAGCGCTTCCCACGGTATCACGCTGTAATTGGGCATGAACAATAGGAATGATACCCTCACCGTTTTAGAAGCTAAAGCTTCAGCATTGAGGTCTTGGTGGGCCATGTTTTCTCTTAAGTCTGTAGCGCTCTGCTTGTGGTTCTCTCTGCCTCTCTGTCACTGGGCGATCTCTCTCTCTCCTTCTCTCACTTCTACGGACTACGTGTGCCCGAAATTTCTCTGCTTCCAAGAACTTCAGCCATAGTCAATGTAGGTCCTCTTTGATTCAATCTGGCCTCATCCAAACAGGATCTTTGAAGGCCCTATTTACAAATGAGCTCACCCCCACGGCACTGGAAGGTGAGACTTGAACAGTGTTTGTGGTGGGCACCGTTCAGTGCTCTCAGGTCCTCTCTCTGGGTACTGAAGTTTTCCATTCAGGTGTCAGGAAAATGTTAGGTCATAAGGTCAGGAGCATCTTTTGGTTATCAGATCACATTACAAAACAGTTAAAAGTGAAGTTGTAAGGGGAGAAAATGATTTCTCAAAGAGATAATAAAGAGAGGAAAATAACTAGGAGGGAAAGAGGGCATTTTCTTCACACTGACATGTTTAATCCTGGAATGCCAGTAATATTTGTTAGAACACCTGTAAATCCCCTGCTAGTTAAGATTTTTAAAAATACACATTGTGAGCATAGGTCTTACATGCAGATACAAATAAGCTGCTGCAGCGTGTCATTGGTCGGTTGCTGTTGATATGAACCGCAGCTGTCTTTTGGGTATCATTCTAGACTGTGGGAAATTGCATTGCAGTGAGTAATGAGCAATTTGTGGTAGAAGGTGGAAGGCTCTGCCCGACTCACAGAAATGCTCATTAATGCATTAATATTCTTTCTTCAACCCAATTACATCTGTTAGCCTTCTTACCTAACGTCCTTCTGAGTGGGCAGTGGAGATTTGGGGTCAGGTTTTCATTGTGAATATGTGTTTCCGATTTTGTCGCTTTTTACATACACATTTTTTTCCTTTCATACACAAGACAATTGTTTTTACCCTGCCTGTAGAGCTAAGCACTCTCAGAGTAATTGATTCATTTAGTGGTGCTTGGCTTCCTGTGCTTGTCAGCTGCAGGTGACATTTAGCACAGGCTTTATCTCAGTTGTGGTAATTACTGGGCTGACATGAGCTCGCATACACAGCACAGATTGTTTTCAGCAGATGTAACCCAGCAACTCTGCTTTCTCTGGAGCAGTTTATCTGGCTTTCAGATTGTGGCATTCCGCCTATACACGCACACTCACATGCACACACACACACACAAATAGTTTAATGTCATTTTTATGGAAATAGTCACTCTTGATGGCTCTGACTATATTGAGTTCTGCCATGAGGTGATGGAATGGGATATCTTCATTGTATGCAACTTCTGTGTAACACACAGCCAGTGCTTCTTATTAAACAGAAAGGTTATTGTTATTATAATGTATCTCAGCAGTGCACCGACTGCTACTTTAATGATGCAATTAATATGCTTGGATTTACCATTTGACATTCTTAGGCACCGTTTGTGTTACTGATGTGATAGCAATGACTTTTTTTTTTAATGTGAGAATAGCTTTCTTTTTCTTGGAGAAGTTGGAATGAAAAGAAACATTTTAATAAAACAAGTCACAATCCCTTAAGACACTTATTTGTGTCAGACATATCTCTGATGCAACAACCTTCAAGATAATTCCTAAGTGCAGACAAATTAGCATTGTTGATATTACATATAACATGTATTGCAAATAAATCAAATTATTTATCCTGAATACACAGATATGAAAAAAAATCACGAAAATAATAACTTGGCCCGCTAATATTTCCAGTTCTAACTGACATTCTCATTTTTCCAGACTACAAAATTACTATGGTCACTGAGCAATTATATTAACAAAAATTGTCTCTGGAGTATCACTTAAAACATGTCAGTTATATTTATCCTTGCTATGAATTGTAACTGTTTAAGTTTCAAATTTTCATTTGATGGAATTGCAGTAATAGATATCATGCTGTGTAGATGTCTAGGACAAGAAGTAGAATTGCTAACAAGAAACACGTTGTAGAATGTGAAATCTGTGGCGGTTTCAGCCCAACAGTTCTGGGTAAGGTAATGGACCAAAGTTTGAAAGAGATTTGGGTCAGGTCAGGGCTGAAGTGAAATGATGAATGAGACCAAGCAAATCAGAAGAGAGCTGCCCAGTGGTGCTATGACCAAAAGAAAAAGAGATGAGAGAAAACTATGCAGAAAACTTGGACATACTGCTTTTGAAAATGTTTCCATTTGTTAAAAAGTGAGGGGGAAAAAAAGCACCTTGAGAGGTTATTTCTGAGACCTTTAAATGTTATAATAAATGTTGGATGAATTGAGGTTGAGCCAGATTGTAATTATGCAAAATAATGCTTTCTATTAAATAGAATTTCCGTAAGAAATTTTAACCTCCAGCATTTAAATAGAAAGGCAACGGATGAGGTGTCATCATGAATAAATGTTAAACCTGAACAAGAAATGGACTTGAAAAAAAATTAAAAGAACTTTCTAGCCTGCCCTCAAATTTCATTGAAGGATTAAATGTATTGTATGAAAGTACCTGCCACTTAATATTCTGAGCAGGAATGTGAAATAAAAATACTAAGTGACAGTTAATTTCATATAGTCTTTTTACTTCATCATGAGGGAAGCTGTCCTTTGAAGGAAATTCACCCGCATTATGTAAGGCCCTTTAAGTGGCAGCTATATTTTAAGTATGCTTTACTCATAATACCAGTTTTTAAACAACCAAATGTTCAATAGAATTAAAAGCCCACTCGTTTTATATAGCCTATGCCTCTACCTAGTCTAAAATGCCCCCAGTGCTAGGTTATTTCAAATTCTTGTGGCAACAGGTAATTGATTATAAATGATGCTCAGATTCTCCACCTCAGGTTTCCACCAACCTGCACCTATTTACCGGCACTCATGCACACAGAGGAATAACTTGTTCATTGCTTCTTTTGGTCGGTGTTTTCTCTGCCCAGAGAATGGAGACACTGACAGTACATGACACAAAACAGAGGGGCCAGAGAATGCGAGAAAAAGATTTCAAGTATTAAGAACATGTATGTTAAATCTGGGTTGACTCTACCACCTCCCAGTCCCGTGGCTCCTTTCCTGCTTTAAGTCGTGGGTATTTGCCCTTGACCTCCCCATGCAGAGTGGTTAGCAAAGAATCACACAGACTGTCTGAATTCCTTACAGGGAAGGTTTGATAGTATCCTAAAGGGTTGGATCTTGAAGTTAAATCTCAGAAAATCTCCTACAACCACTGCCCTTACAAAACTTCCATCCTCTTTGTAAAGTGCATTTCAGGCTTAGCAAACATTACCGTAATAACAGGGCTGGAAACTGGATCGTTCCACTTCCTTACAGACCGCAAGAGAGAAGCAAAGCTTGCTGTAAGTATCCTACCAAGGAGATGAAAGAGAACAATCTGCAACCAGCCAACCCACAGCCTCCCGCACAGCCTACAGCTGCCTGCCACCCTGTGCGACCGATGCACAGCTGTGAGGTGGCTTTTGAGAGAGACCCTGTCTCACAGCCCATCACTTTGAGGTCATAATATTTTAGTGCTTTCCTCTCTGAACAGAATAAAACCTGCAGATAGTTAAAGAGAATGAAAGTTCTGTTTAAAGCAATGGGGTGGAAGGAAGGGGTAAAAGGGAGTTGATGAGAACCAAATATCTCCCATATGGTTCCACATGGAACTGCTGGAGGGTCATATAAAAATTAATCCAGCTCATATAATCCTGCTCAAAGCCAAGTATGTGCAGATAATGAAAATGCGACTCAAATATGACACATCTGGGTCTCTGGACAACATTGTAGGATGCAGTGCTAACCTAACCTAATCATGGATTTTTTTTTTTCTAATCATGGATTCTTAAGCTCTCTGTCTACTGATTTTTTCCTGACATTTTGGAATGTGCCAAAGCTGGGAATGGAAGAAATGTCTTCCTATTTAAGGAAGCAAAAGGACATGTGTGCTTAGCGATTTCTTACATAGCTGCCTAGCGACTATAATTGTTCACATATTAAGGGAGAGGGAAGTTCTCCGAAAAGGTAACAACAGCTTTGTGATCAAGTAGAATATTCTGTGAAGTTCAAGCTCTGTTTCCTGCCCTTTGGCTTCACCAAAGTAGCTGGCATGCCAAGATTTAAGAGAAATGCTCTCACAGATAATTTCAGTAAAAACAAAGGACAGAAAGAATGGGCTTGAACAACATCAGATGTGGAAGCAGTACCACACTGAAGTGTACACTGAGAAATTTCATTTGTCTTTCTCTGGAAACCATATGCAGAGTGAAAGGAATCAAGTTGTAGCATGAACCAAGTGAATAATCCAAGGTTTATATGCCAAACCAGATGCCGGGTATGCAGCACACACAGACATTGATTTATTTAATAGGAAGGTTTGTGCCAGGCAATCAGTAAGGAGTTCTACAGATTTGTGACAAAATGTTACCCTCTTCCAAAGAAGGATTGAGAGCTTTGCAGAGGGTCCAGCCTGTAGATAAGAGGCCAAGGTTCGATGCCAAATATTTAGTATTCAGAATTACAAACATTCAAAGGAATACTCCTATCCCCCTTAGGCAGAACTAATCATTCCCTTATATTTGCTCCCCTAGTAATCTGACATATCTCCAATAGCACACTTTTCCTATGAAATTATAACTGCTAGCTTGTCTTTTATCCTTACCAGCCTAGGAGTATCTTGAGGTTACTCACTCTTGCCTTATTCACCTTTATTTCCCAAAATTCAGCACAATCTTAAAGGCATAATGGTACTGAATGAATCAATCCTGCATCTATTATGCCCAATGTTTTGAGCATTGCTCTGGGACCTGGAGATTCAAAACTGGTAAAACTTAAGCCCTGCCTTCCAAGTGCTCACAGTCAAGAGGTGGCACGTCTGGGTTAATGAGAAATTGCAAGGTAGTGGGCTGGTCCACTGCTAACACTTCTCCTGTGGGGTAACTGGTATGCATGCAACAGGGGGTGGTCAAGACATGTTCCATTCCCTAACTCAGAAGGGGCTAAACCAAGTAGGTGCAATGACTGGGGTGGGTCAAAAAGAAGCCTTCATCGGGCTCCACATTTTGATGATGTTAGCTCAAAGAGGATGAACAGGAAATTGAGAACTAACGGCATGTTTGAACAACATTATCTTAGGGAGGAAAAAAACTAATTAATTTAATGAATTAATAAACAAGGAACAAAGTGTTTCTGGGATGAGAAAAATTAAGAAGCAACATTGCCAAGTGATTGGGCTGAGGATAGTCCTAAAGGAACTATGAACAAAGTCTAGGGGGAATTACGATACCACAGACTCTAAGATGTACTGTATTGCACGTGGAGAAACTGAAAAACAGCTTCCCACTATAGACTGTGAGCATGATTGCTACCAAAATATCAAGGTCAAAAGAAAATGTGCAAATAGCTCTAATTGTACGTAAGCCAAGTCACAAAGATAATGACCCGGCAGCTTCTTCCAATGGACTTAAGTCTCCCACAGCACATCCCATAACATCTCTGCAGAGGCACAGGCATGCTTGAGCCCAGACTTGTAGTCAGTTTGGCTGATTATACACACGGTGGTTGGTTATCCCTCAAGGGCATTTATTTACATGTGTTGCTAGGCAGGGGGACTTTTATTTTTATTCTCTTCTATGTGTTTTTCTATTCCAGAACCACAAGCCCTGATGGGGAAACCACAGAGAAGACGCACAGAAAAGGGATGTCACTGCAAGGACTTTGCATGTGTTTGAGTTGGAGAGGGAAGGTAGGGGCAGAGTTGAAGGAACGTTTTCCAGAAGGGATTTTTGTGAATGTTGGAGTTGTGTCCACCTGGCTAATCGGTATGTGAGTTCCAATGAGGCAAATTCGGGGCCCCCAGAAATACTTGAGTTATTTTCAAGGGACATGAAGTTTCTTCAACGGTAAGTGACAAGAGCAAAAGTTATTGATGCCAATGTGGCTTCAATTTTATCCCAATGCTGGGGAGAGCTGGTGACATTTGGGTACATCATGATATCTGATCATGCTTCTTGGACCTATAGGATCTTATACTCATGCCTCTTTTTTGACTCTTGTTTCCTCATCACAGATTTTGGGATGTTCATTTATCTTTGCCAAGAGGAAAAAATTCATTCTAATGGACCTACACATTCTTATATACATTTTGTTTAGGCCAGACCTCATCTCATTTTTGCTTTGTAAAGCATTGTCATTTCTGGATATTTCTGAAATTATAAAATGAACACCTGCTTATTGTAACAAGTCACATAATACAACAATGGATGTTAAAAATCTCCAATCCCCCATTCCCATGCACAGGGACCAAAGCCCTCACCCCATCTCTGCTGTTGTAGTCAATGTCAACATCTGGTGTATAACTTTTCTTACTGTTTATACACATGTATAAACACACACATATGTGGGTCATTTGTTTGTTTGTTTGCTTTACCAAAATAGAAGACTAGTATATACATTTCTTGCAGCATGTTTTCTTCAATTACCAATGTAATTTGGATATCCCTGCAAGTCAGCAAATCTAGATCTCACTCATTTTTAAAATCTGTTCATGAACCAATAATTTTATTTAAATGGGTTCATACCATTCATTGCAATTTTGGAACTACTTTAATACACATTCAGGAAAGGGCTCACATCATAAATATACATATATTAATGTATTTTATCTATTTAACTCCCACCCAGATAAAAAAGTAAGATGCATCCAGCACCCTAAGAAGTGCTTTGCCCCCACAATCACTATCCTCCTAAGCCTATGTTTGCCATCCTGACTCAGCATCATGGGTTAATTTTGCCTTTTAAGAAAAGTCATATAAATGAAAACATCATTGTTTGCTGATATGTCCGGCTTTTTACATTCAAAGGAAGCTTATGAGCTTCATCCGTATTTTTGCATGTAATTCATTCATTTTCCTTGTTGCATAGTAGTCTAGCGAACAAATAAAACAGAATAGATTATCCCATTCCCATTTGAGGGCTGATAAGAATATGCTGCTCTAACTCCAAAGCCCCCTAAACCAATCTCTTGCAAATTAAAAAACCTTCTCTCTCGAAGCTACTGTTTGATCAAACAGTGGTAACTGACATCAAATTCTGTTTTGCATCTCAAAGTTGAAGTTTGCCTTGAGAATTTTTCTCAGCATTTCTGAAATTTCAAGGACAGTTTTCTAGCCTCCTGGTCTGAGAGGAAATGTTTCAAGGAAGTGCAAGTTCAGAAGCTTGGAAGACACTGGCAATAACTTCAAAATGTTACGGCATTCTGCCACAATGATGCTTTAGCAGTGGAAGGGAATAGCAATGACCATCGCTCTGCACATCGGGATCCCAAGAAGAGACCAGGAACCCAGAAGAGGTTATAACCAGGAAGGCCCAAAAAGAATTATTGAAGAATTTCCATTTGTCCAGTAAAGATGAATAAAAGAGCAGAGAGTATATAAGGTTGGCATGGGGGGAGGGCAGAATCTAGGAAGGAAAGTTGGAGCAAAAATGTAGAAAATGGAAGAGTGATGACATAGCAAAAGGTGCAAAAGCAAGTTTTTTTAAATGCTTTAAGCCTGAAGTCCAGTTTTATATGGTTTCCACTGTTTGATTATGCTATTTTTCATATCACTATATATGCTTCAAACAAAGGACTTAGTGAGGAACTTATATAAATCTTTGAATGGAAGCAGGGGTATAAGTTGAGAAAAGGGATGGCGTTTCATGTCACATTACCTGGGGCAGATAGAGATTGCACTCAGTGGTGTCAGAATCCTTGAGTAACATGAAAATGAAAGACACCTAGCCCAGAACTGGGTCTGACAAGCAGTTAAAATGCGCTCCTGTGTGCTCAAATAACTATTCCCTAAGATAACATCTTCATGTGAAAGATGAAGCGTGTGCCATCTATTCATCTTGAGGCTGTTTGTCAGCATAAAAGTGACAATATCTGGAAGGTGTTAAGAATGCTTTGAAAAAGAATTGCATTTTGATGGACTTTTTAATTATTGCCAAATAGAATACAATTAAAGCAGCTCAATTAAAATCAGTGCATAACATGTTATAAAAACACCATCTTTGAAACCAATTACATGATTTATATGCCTAAAAGGCATACACACACATATATAATTAACACAAAACTAGACTTACCATTTTTACTTTAAAAATACCTAGCTAGCTGTAACACACACATGCACACAAGAATTAGCATTATTTTTATTAAGTTCTGCAGAAGCACAGAATCTAAGGATAATGCCAAAAATAGTTTTAATGTTTCACCAAATGTAAAATGAAGGTCAAAAATGAAATGAAAAGAATATAATGTGTAAATGTAACTTCAACATATGACCATAGAAGCCTCTAAAATATTCATCACATTAGTGTGTTCTGTTTTTCTTTCTTTCTTTTTTTTTTTTGCTTATTTTTGCATTAAAACCAGACTCTGAAAGAAACCAACAAGATAACATGCTATGATATTATTAGAGGAGTGACACTGCCCATTGAATACCATCACGTTTGAATCAGTGGTAGCACTATTAATTTCTACCTTTTTAATGCACACTTAAGCTAGCACATGATCCATGCCATGGAACATCAGTTACACCCCAGGGACTGGACATTAACAGCATGTGCTACGAGTGGTTTATTTTACAATTGCTGTGAAATAAAAGCTGATGGAAATGAGCCACTGGTGAATTACTTGCCAGAGAACACAATGATATTTGTATCACCACTGTGAAATACATTCCCAAAAGGAGAGTGTGGGTGGAGTGTTCTTACATTTTCACACAGAAGTACAGGGACAGAAGAAGTTGAGAAAGCAAATGGTAAAGATACTATGTTTCTTTGACTGCAATTTAACAGAATACGTTTTAGTAGCTGAGATGTAACCACAGCTAATTAGGGTATAATTTGGACAAACACACATTCACACAAGCAAAATAACAAAATAAAAACTATTTTCAGATAAGCTATGATCTATTAGGTTCTTCTCTCTCATACAAGAAAAATTAATATGACTTCAATCTTTTGATGTAGGTGATATTTCCAGAGCCGTAGGAAGGAAGAAAATTAAAATCTCACAGCAGGTTTTTCACAGACCAATTTATTCTTTCTTTCTTTCTTTCTTTCTTTTAATTTAAGAACATTGCTTCTTCTTGCATATCGCTTTTCTACTAAACTGAGTCAATATCAGAGGTATTTATGTTCTCATAGAGATATGCAAATAAGCTCTTACATATTTTATTATACTTATAAAATAAATTCTATCTCAATGCAATCCACACACAAAGACCTTGTGTGACTTGAAAAGATGCTCTTGATTTATTAAAATACAACACAAAAAATATGATATAAATTATTCTCAACCACTCATTTTAAACTGGATTTAATCTGTTAACCTCTCACCTCCTTTAAAGAGAGTAGGAGTGAGCCACAGACATGAAAGGAAATGGAGGTTGCAAAAATAAAATGACACAATGGTACATACTAAAAGCAAATAGACCTGTTAATTATCCTGCTTACAGGTTTACACACACACACTTTTGTCTCTGATTAACTGGATTGTATGGCTGTGCTTCCTTTGCTGAAAGGTTTGACCTTTTGCTTTAGTTCAATTTGACAGCGAGAAAATCATTATTCATTTCTCTCCTATTCAAAGTCTTGATGCAGATTTGAAAATGTTATTTATTGTCTGGCTGTTAGTCTTTAACGTACAGCAATTGTTACTAAAGGAGACAGCTGGCTGCATCGACCTATCCTCTACTGCCCCAAGACCACGCATACCTAATTCAAGGATATCAGATAATGGTATGTGGCATGCTCTACATGTAGAGAATTCAGAATTCATCGTGAGCCTTTTTCTAACTACAGCGCTGTTGATGGAGTAAATGATTTAGTAGAGGTTGTAAGCGTTTTCTGACAAGAGGCATTAATATTAGAGCCTTTTCCTAAGTGCTCCAAGCAGGTGAGGAGATGTAACCCTCCTGAGTTATTTTTCATTGGCGACCTTTTTTCTGTTCATTAGCACTTAATTCCTGGGGGTGGAAAGCCACTGTTTTAACTCTAATTTGTATGTAATGAGCATATTCAATGCGAGGAGACTCTCCTTCATTAACTAAACTGAAAAGAAAAGAAAAAGCTGGCAATCTGATGAAACATTATTTAATCTCACCTAAATTTAACAAGTCCAGGTTTTACAGATGATATTTTGAAAACCAAGGGACTGCTCTCTACAGATGGTGAAGGTGGATGACAAAAGGTTTTATAATGCCTCTTTTTAGAAACAGTCTGATATCTTAGCCAATACATCTCCCTTCAATAAAACTTACACTAATGGATGAGGCTGCCACTGGGTATTGCAAAGAACATACAAGCAGCCCTATTTGCTTACCCAGCCTCTGCACTGCCAATTAATTCAGAAATCATTTTGGGATGGTTCAATTATTAAAAGAGAAAGAAACAAACAAACATATACCTGATACTGTTATACTAATGGTCATGAGAATTAACTACACATTTGAAAATGGAGTTTAATGGAGCGTGTTATCAAAGTAGTCTTCTTCATTAGTAAAACTTATAGTTTACAATAGATTAAACAAATCAACACCTTTGGTCGTACATTATATTCTTATTTGAAATGCGAAACTAGTCTACTATTTCAAAAGCAATTTTCACATGAAATGCTTTTCTAAAGACTGGAATTCATTTGCATATATTTTGAAAAGTAGGTACGTTATAGCTCTGGGGGTAAATTTCATTTTGGGGTAAACTATTTTCTCTAGATTACTATTGATCTGAATTTCAAGCTTTACAAAATTTTAGGTGCCATGATGAATGACTTCTGTATACCACGTTGAATTTTGTTGTTTGTTTATTTATTAGATTCTAAAGTTTGAATTTGAATCAAACTTGATTTGTATTTGGCTTCTTGGGTTATTTATTATAACCCACCTAAGGTTAAATTTTTTCAAATACCATTCATTATTGATTAAAATATATACATATACATATTTATCTTTCAAGAAGGCATCTATTAAAAAATAAACATAGTCAATGGAAAATAATATTCCTAGCATACATTATCTCAAATCCAAGAACATCCAGCATGCTCTCCCTTCCCTGTACTGCTTCTAGCTATTGCTGTACTTACACAACACCTGAGGAGCTTCTTCTGGCTTCCTGGTATTGAAGCCCAGAATTCAGACTGTGCAAGCATGATGCACTAGGAACCAAAGGGACAAAAGTAATCTGATTTGATTTGGTTCTTAACAATTAGTGACAAGATGCTTTCTTGAAAAATTAAAGTTGGCTCTATTTCTTATTGTTCATAAAATATTTTAGGTGTGTTTCTTCAAGAGGCGAAAAGGTAACCACAACAATGACTTTTAAACTAAGACAGATGGTGTGATCCTTAAGAGACTGAATATTCAAGTCTTATCATGACCAGGAAACCAGGAAACTCTTGCCGGCTCACTGCAATAACTAGTCCAGGAGCTGGCCACTAACTACAGTAAGCATCGCAGGAAGTCAAACTACATCCCTGTAACTATCAACCCAAAATAGCCAGGGCTCAATCAATAACTGTCAGCATCCTTAATTGTTGCTCTCACTTCCAGTTTAGGACCAATCAGTGAAAACCAAATATACATCCCTGACCAATTACAGTAAGCTTCTCATTAACCTGCTTCCAGTTTCCGATGGCAGCAACCTCTGGTCAGGCATACTTGGAGCCTTCCCTTTTTTCCACTAAAAAGTATTCCCAGGGCGGGCCGCGGTGGCTCAGCGGGCAAAGTGCTTGCCTGCCGTGCCGGAGGACCTCGGTTCGATTCCCGGCCCCAGCCCATGTAACAAAAACGGAGAAACAGAATACAATAAAAACAAGAAAATGTTTAAAAATGTTTCCCTTTCTTCCTTCCTTCCTTCCTTCTATCCTTCCTTCCTTCTCTCTGTCTTTCCTTTAAAAAAAAAAAAAAAAAAAAGTATTCCCACTCCCTTGTCTGCCTTAAGTCTCTGCCAAAAGCAAGTGGTGGTGGCCGACTCTCTTGCACAAGCAAGTTCTAAGTAATAGCCTTTGTTCTCATTTGGGTATTCTTTGTACATTTCCTCATTCTATATCCTTTGGTTTATATCAAACCAAATGAAATCAGAATTAAGTGGTTTTGAATAATATAACTCCTTCCGTACCAATGACTTACTAGTTTCCGGTTTCTTCTCATTAACTTGCAATTAATCAATTTGAATTCAGCATGTAGGGTAGAACCTTATCTCTTCAGGTGGAGGGGGGGAGCAGTTGACTTTCAGATTTTCCAAAGAAATGAAGAGACAATTGTCAAAAAGTGTGCTAGAACTTGTGATGAACATGTCATGAATTGAAAATAACAACTGCTAACAAAACCACAAAGATAAATAAGAATGCAATGAATAGGTTATTTTCATTAAATAGGTGAAAGTTAGAGTGTTTTCCTTAAATGATTTAATATGTTAGCCTGGATAATTAATAGTTATTGTGCAGGACCTATATTGTACGTTCTTCATAGAATCACCTCAAATGAGTCAGTATATAGAAAGTCACTTAGAAAGTCAAATATTATTGTAGAGATACAAGATACTATTATATACTATTGCTATATATAAGATACTATTACATATTACTATTATATCCTTTTCTAAAGTTTTAAAACGAGACCATAAGCAAAGAAGTAGCAATTATATTTCTTTCAAATTTAATAAGAAATATACTCTTCCAAATTAATAACTAAACTTAACGATCTAAAATATGTACATTCCAAGACCTTAGTTTAAGATTCAAAGAATAACCTTAAATCAGTCTCGGAAGAAACATATTTCCAAAGTAAGACAAAAATACATGTATTTTATTTGTGCAATGATGTGAAAATAATTTATTTGAAAAAATGTAAAAAAGATGTCTTACACCACATGTTACAAGAGTCAAATTATTACTTTTCCAAAGAGATGACAAGCAGTTCTAAAGTTAGGCGCATAAACTTTCTGAAAGATAGGTACTAAGATACATGCAAATAAAAATATCAAACGGTATTAAATGTCGTATTGAACAAGAAGCTGTAACATGGAAGCAGAGGGGAGGCTTCTGTTCTTAGGGACTGTCCAGTGTCCAACAGAAAAATCAGCAGAGTGTGGTGGAGGCGATGAGTACAAAGGCTGTGCTATGGGCGTAAGTGAGCAGTGCACATGTCCAACAGGCAAGCTTTGGGTAGAAAATGAGATTCTTAAGCTTCCTAGTAGATTTATCACTTTAGGTAAAAGCAATTAATCAGTAAAATCCACCAGCTTATTGTAACCACATTTTTATCTCTTATCATTCATTCATGCATTAAAAAAAAAACCTTTGTTCAGCCATCAAGGCTAAGAGAGACTAGGTGCCCATTCTCAGGGTGTCTATACACAGTAGAAGAAGACAGGCAAAAGAGAGAAGCAATATAAAATGTAGGAATAAAGGTACCTGGAATGGAGTGGTAAAATAGGATTATCTGCTATTTGAGACAGTAAGTGGATAGGAAAGACCTCTAAGATGCCTCTGAGGAAAAGGAGGAGCCAGCATGGGGTAACTGGAAAAGGGATTCCAGGCAGATGGACCAACGAACATAAAGACTCAAAGTTGGGAAAGAGTTTGATATACTTGTGGAACAGGAAAAGTATCCAGGACTGTTGAAGGCCAGCCAAAGGGGAATTGTAGGAGATAAAGACGGAGAAGTAAGCTGGTACTTCATCACATAAAGCCATCTATAGGTTGTAAAGAAGGTGGCATTTTATCCTTTGTCCAATGACAAATCATTGAAGGAAGTTCAACAGGAAAATGACATGATCTGAATTAGGTTTCTACAAGATGCCTCTAGCTATAGTCTGGATGCAGACAGTGGAGGAAAAGAGTGGAAGCTGGGAGGCCAGTTGAGAGGGAAGAACAGTAGTCTGGGTGATGGTGGCTGCGGCCAGGGTAGAGGGGCTGGAAACAGTCAGAAATAGCTAGATTGGAGGACTATTCGGTAGGTGCTAAAAAAATACTAACTTAAGCAGTATTTAAAAAAATTCAAAAGCCTACAGCTATGTTTTTACAGTTAAAGCTTAGCCAAGTTGGAAAGATGATGACTACCAGAGAATGAGAAGATTTATTTTTCTTGCTGTTTAAAATACCACAAGGGAACTTTGACCCATTACTTTTTCCCTACGGCTGAAAATTCACAGCATACCACAACTAACTTTGTCTCTAAATGTTTTGTTATAGAGTGAATTTTCAGTATTCTACAGATAAACTTCAAAACTTAAATAAACATACAGTCACCAATATGTATCACAACCATTTGCAAGACAAACAATGAAATTTATTGGACTATCTACTCCGCCCTGATAAAATGCCTTTTAACGTGTGTGTGTATAAATTAAGAAAATAACTTTGTTACACTAAAAATGATGTCTATCAAACCGTCTGTTGCCAAGCATATTCCACTTTCCATTTATTGATATCCTTCTCCCCTTATACCATTAGCCATAATTTGGAGAAAGATCTCTGTAATTTTTCTACGTGGAAATGATATCAACTAGAGAGTCCTAATAATATGTATAGTTGAAATTTGATAGGCAACATAAAATAATGGTGAAATCCATCAACATAAGAGTTCAGATTCACCAATATAAGAGTTCATAAGAGTAAAAGGATTGGAATTGCCATAGAACTTTACTCGTAAAGAACTCAAAGTTTTCTTTCATTATCAAAATTAGCTCTTATTTTCTTTAAAATGTCATCTTACTGGAAACTCACTGAGCAGCTTATTTTTGTCAAGCTTTTTTAAAAACAGAATTATGTTTTAATTATAAATTAATGTTCTCTAGAAGACTACATTTATGTGATGTTTTAAAAGAAATTACCTTTATTTTAAGGCAAAAATGTTTAAATACTTAAATAACATTGGTCCTTTATTAAACAAACATCCTAGTTTTCTCAAACTTGGCATAGTAGTTTGATGTATGTTGTCAAGTAAAATCATTACTTTCAACAACTTCAAAAATATGGTGGTGAATTTTTCCTGGGGAAATACGATTATTTTTTCACTAAAAATCAAATATCTATTTGTTTGAGGATTAAGTACTTAGGAGAGTGTCTATTTCTATCAAAAGATAAACAAATGTCCACTCAGTGCCAAGCTACCTTACGTTGAGTCTTCATACATTTAAAAAAATAAAGGACTGGGTGCGAACAGCAGGTTTCCCACTGACTTGCTCAGAAACTTGCAATACACAGTAACTAAATAAATGCTTATTGACTCTCTGATGCAGTGGTTCTCAACCTGGGGGAAGGCAAGGGTGGAGAGCCCCAGGGAACATTTGACACTTTGGATTGTCACAGCTTGAGGAGGGTGGTGTCCCTTGGTTGTCACTCCTGAGAAGATCGATTTTTGCAGACATCTTATGAGTAGAGACCAGGAATGGTGCTAAACATTCTACATTGGACAGGCCAGCCCTTCACAACAAAGAACCATCTGGCCCAAAATGTCAATAGTGCAAAGATTAACACACTTTGTTCTAGTTGCATGACCTTAACATTTCCAAGTATAGGCTCTTCTCTTAGGATTCTGCTCCATTTGGAAAGAAAATAGCAAAAGAAAAACACCCACACTCACATCTTGGGCAGATGCTCCTTAAGGCAAGAAGAGAAAGGGCAGCTGGCTGTTGTTTGCTAGTACTGAGGAAAACACTATGATTGCTACTACTAAGGAAAATACCTGAGAGAGAAGGTACTAGGGTGCTTATATGGCAGAGATTCTGAGCTATCATTCAGCTATTTAAATTGGGGATTAAAATCCTCTTTATTAAGGTAATCATTTTTAGAATCGTTAATCCATGTATGAAGGACAAACTTTAAAAAGTGCAAGAAGGCATCCAGTAAAAAGGAATTCTCATGTCTCCCACTGTCCCTCAGTCACCCATTTTATCTGTCAGAAACAAGTTTCTTAGCTGCCCTGCCTAAGATATTGTGGCTTTTTGAATACATAGAATTAATTATTTGCATATAGGAAACAAATATATGTATAAATGACAGCATACTATGCACACCGTTCTTAACCTTGTTTTTTTCCCTTTAACAATATCTTGGAGATTTATTACAGCTGACTCATTCTTTTAAGTTGTTACATAGTATTCCACAATGCAAAAATAACAATTTTACCCAGTATCTTACTGAATGTATTTAAATTGCTTTCAATCTGTTATTATCGACATCACTACAATGACTGTTACTGCACGTAAGTCATCTCTTGCCTTTGTGATTGAAACTATATTTCTATATAGAAAAGACGTGGCTATTTAAAAGTACTTGTGCATTTTATATTTTGATAGATACCATCAAACTGCTGAGCTGACATATATAAGAACTTGTTTGTCTACACCTATTTCAATATTGGGTCAACAAACTGAAAATCTGTTGTATAGAGAATTGTCTCATTTGCAGTTTTAATTTGCATTTCTCTTACCATAAATAAGGTTTTATATACTTACAGGTTTTAGAAATATTTATACTCCCTTTCTTGTTCTTAATCTTTGCCAATTTTTCTGTTAAGTATTGGTATTTCTCTTTTGGATTTTAAAAGACCTATTAACATTAACAAAATTTTCCCTTTGCCTGCAATATGAGTTTCAAACATTTTCCCCTTTTCCCCCTTTTAACTATCTTTATGTGTGCATAGGGGAAGACCCTGCAGGATTTTTTATTTTAGTTGAACTTATACCAATATTTTATTTCATGGCTTCAGGATTTTGTATAAAATTTAAAAATATATTTTTAAATTGTTTCATGCTTTTTCTATCATTTTTGCAATTTTATTTTTATTTTACTACTTTTAAAATATTTGAGTCATCTGGAATTTATCTTGGCTGAAAGAGTCCAGCTTGATATATTTTTTTTAATTTTGCTAATGTCATCCAATTTTCTTCCCCATTTGTTTTGAAATTCTATCCAATTCTTGTGTGACTTGAATCTATTGCTGGCCTTTCTATTTCATAAATCTGATTATCTAATTCTCCAGCCAGGATTACATCATTTAACTTACTCTAGTTATATGTTTTAATATCCGACAGGAAAGCAAACACACTGTTTAAGTACATTTTTGACTGGATAATCAGGATAGGAAAGGTAGGCTACGTGTGTGAGTGAGTGTGTACACACAAGTCTGCAAGAGAAGACCGCAAGCAGGCCTTTTCCTTTTGGGTTAGATGTCTTTTCCCCTGGGATTTCTCACTGAGAACTGGGCAACACACATACCAAATCTATGGATTCTCATTCCAGAGGAATGTGCAAGGGAATGATGGCCTAAGCTGTCAAATTTGATTTAGTGATTTAATGAAGACTAAACTTTGTGTTTTGTATTATGCATATGGAACGTTTACCACATGTTGCCCTAAGGTTTAAAACCTCATGTGAGTCCTGCCAGAATGATTACCTCTCTCTGGGCCTCAAACTATTATTTTCTCAAATGTAACTCATAATGTCTCTAAATATCCCTACTGACCAGACTGACTGAACTTGGTAACATTTAAGTGTCAACCTAAAAGCCCACTGGTGTTTCACTGGCTGTGATTCTGTTTCTCCAAGAATCCCTGGGAGATCTGCTGAGGTGTTTCACACCCGCTTAAGAACAAATCTCTCCATGCAGCCATGCCACAGAAGAGCCAACTCAGGTGTCTTGGCAGTGGCTACAGCTAGTTCGTTGGGTAAAGAAGGCAGTTTTCCTGGCCCGTTGTTGTTTTCCAGGTTCCTGACTTTCTTTTCAGTTGCTCCAATGGATTCCACACCTTCCCCAGCTCCTTTCTCAGCAATTGTTCTTTCTCCAGCAGTTCCTCCGGTCACAATGTTTCTCCCTAGTGGCCAACCAGAGCACTGGGAATGCTGGAGCTGCAGGAATTTCTGGAATGAAATAAGAATGAATGTCTGCCAGGGTTTACATCTTAACCTGTTAGAGGGCACCCCAAGCAGAGCTTGGTCTTCTATATATTTAAGCATGCAGCAAAACATACCTTATTTTTTACTGAAAGCCTATTTCTTTCCCTAGAACCTGAACATCCTTCCCTGCAGTGGGCAGGAAGGCAGATTAATGTAACAGCAACAATGCAGTATTTGTGCCCAGTTCTTGCTTCCACGAAAGAACCCATAAGTTACTGGGTCAAGCTCACTGTGACCAGAACCTTCTCCTTCAGGATATTTTCTCACCTTGGAGTCTCTGCAGCTCTTGTCTTCAACTAGGCCTTTGCCAGTATAGAACAAGTTACTGGATGGTGAATCGTGGGAACACAGGCCTGTCCTACAGAAACTTTCAGAACAAAGGGTCCAAAAAAGTCGGGGGAGGGAATCCATCGTGGCAGCTGACCCAGGCCATCTGCTTGGGTCAGGGTTGGCAGTTGATGCCCCGCTTCCCGTCAGAGAGGAGAGACCAATCTGTGCTGCCCAAAGGTCCTGATATTGATGCAACTCAGGAGGAGGGGAGACTGCCATGGAGAGTTCCCTGAAGTTACTGTGGCTGCTTCTTCCCCGTTTAAGGTTTAAGGTACACTCAGCTCATTCCATTAGATTAACATCTTCCCTGAGCTGTGGAATGGAAACTCATTAAAACATCTGCACACAATAGAAAACTGTTGCCCCCTCTCCCCCAAAAAAGCTAGGTGATGGTCTCCGGGTGCGTCCTTGACTTCCTTAGCAGTCAGGCCACACAATCACTTAGCAGGTTTTCCCAGATAGTTCTGAATGGATTATCTTTCCCAAGAAACTCTGCAGCCCACATGAAAATACTTCTCTGCATTGTCATGACCACTTCCTGGTATCCCCAGGTAAACCTTAGTCCTAGATACAAAGACAAGGCAGCTAGAAAGCCTAATACAAACAAGTTGGAAGAAAACAGGGAAAATAAGAGAGAAATTTAAACATACTATGTTTTTCCCCTATTTTCAGTGGGATTTTGACGTGTGCAGGTATTGGTCTTCATCTGGTGGCCTTAAAATATGACAAAGTTGGAAGATTCAAGGGGGAAAATTGAAAAATATATAGCAAAGGAGGTTTGTTATTTTAGGAGAGACAATTCTGACCAGATGTAGTACCTGCCTATCCCAAACAAGCATGAAGGCAAACAACTTCCTTCAAGCAAATAAACGAGCAAAACAATCACAGAAGGTCATGAGTGACCTGGAAAGATGTAACTGTTGATGGGAGGCCACCTACAGTCATGGCAAGACTGTTCAGCTGGGGCCTCTGCTGGGCTCAGACATAGAAGCAAAGAGTGTTCAGTATGATTAGCATGTGAAATGCAACCTTGAAATCATAGACCTCATGGCCAAATGTTTATAGAAGTAGATTAGTGAATCTGTTGACACCATGGCATTGTGGTTAGGGTGGAAGAGATACTTTAAGGAAGCAGGAAACATTAAATGATTTATTGAAGCAGTGACCAAAAAGAAAATCCAGCACATGCTGTATAAAAGAAAGCTCACAAGGAAAAGAGAACAAGTGCAATACGATGCATTACCTTGTGAGCTCCACTTTTTTTTTTTTTTTTTTTTTTTTTTTTTTTAAAGGAAAGACAGAGAGAAGGAAGGAAGGATAGAAGGAAGGAAGGAAGGAAGAAAGGGAAACATCTTTAAACATTTTCTTGTTTTATTGTATTTTGTTTTTCCGTTTTTTGTTACATGGGCTGGGGCCGGGAATCGAACCGAGGTCCTCCGGCATAGCAGGTAAGCACTTTGCCCGCTGAGCCACCGCGGCCCGCCTGAGCTCCACTTTTCAGCTACCTTTTGCCTCCATCATTGCCACAGAGCTGCTGTTGAACAGAGACGCGACAAATTATGAGTCATGCCCATCTGTGCTCCAGCAACACTCTTGTTGAACCAGACCTCCATTTAAGCTGTAGTGTGATCCCTTGTCCACAGACTCCCCACTTTATAGGTATTCACATTTACTATTCATCCATTGTTCCCAAACTGTCCCCCTGTGTCAGGGCTAATAAACTCCAAACCCCAGAGATAGGTCATGGCAGAACCAGCCTTCTTCTAGAACATCTAGACCCTGCCCTTAATCTTGATTCACCAGCATAAACGTGCCTGCCCTCATGGCACAACCAAAAAGAGGAACTCTTGAAGAGTATGCTGGTTTAAAGCTATTATGTACCCTACAAAAGCCATGTCTTTTAATCCTCATTCAATATTGCTGGGTGGAATCTTTTCATTGTTTCCATGGAGATGTGACCCACCCAATTGTGGCTGGTAAATTTTGGTTAGATGGTTTCCATGGAGATGTGTCTCCACCAACTTAAGGTGGGGTTGCTTACTGGAGCCCTTTAAGAGGGAACCATTTTGGAAGAAGTTTGAGAGCCACCAGAACCAACAGAGCAACCAGAACAGAGAGAGCCCCGGGCGAACCATCGGAGAACTCAAAGACAAAGTCAGCAGACATTGCCACGTGCCTTTCCAGCTGAGAGAGAAACTCTGAACTTCATTGGCCTTCTTTATCCCTGGATACCTTAGATTGGACATTTTATAGTCTTGCCTTAATTTGGACATTTTCATGGCCTTAGAAGGTAAACTTGCAACTTAATAAATTCCCCTTTTTAAAAAGCCACCCCGTTTCTGGTATATCACATTCCAGCAGCTTGCAAACTAGAACAAAGGGGTAAATGAAAAATAGGGAAGAGAATTGGAGACAGAAATATAGACCGAAGATTCTAGGACAGAAACTACATGATAGAACTCTTAATAATATAGAGGGAGGACTGAAAAATGGGGAAGCATTCCTGAGACAGATGATGAGAGCCAGTTAATGGACAACAAGAATATCCAGGGAAAAGGATACGTCTAAGAGAGGTTTCAATAGCACAAAAGACTTGCTGACTGATGAGATGTGACATGAAAGAGGAAGCAGTTGAGGGTTGCTCTCAGCTTGAAGCTCAGGCTCCCAGGTAGGTGGTATGGGCAAAACTGAGATAAGGAATTCAAAAAGAAGTGTAAATGTAAAGGTGGAAATAATAAGCTCAATGCATTAATTTAAGGCATCTGTGTGACAACCAGGTAAAAAAGATTTCCTTTCTCCTGGGGCTCTGGGGTAGGATTGCTAGATAAAATACAAGATGCTCAGCTAAAAGTTGAATTTCAATGAAACAAAAATCCATGTTTAGAATAAGTATGCCCCATACAATATTTGGAACATATAATAAAAAAATCATTTTCCTTTTATCTGAAACTCAAACTTAACTGATCATACTGTATTTTATATGTATAAAATCTGGCAAGTCTGCTTAGGACAAAAGTTAGGATTAAAGATGTGTTAGTCAAACACATCTTAAAATTTTTATGGAAAGGCAAAGGAATTATAATAGTTAAAAAATTTTTGAAAAGAAAAGTAAAGTGGGAGGAATCACTACACTACCAGTTTTTAGGTTTACTATACAGCTGTAGTAGTCAAAATAGCATGGCATTTGCAGAGAAATAGACATGTATAGATCAGTGGAACAGAACTGAGAACACAGAAATAGACCTATACAAATATATCTAACTGATGGGTGTCAAGAGTACAAAAGTAATTCAGTAGATGAAGGATTGTTTTTCAACAAATGGTGCTGGAACAACTGGACATTCACTGATAAAAATGAACCTAACCTAAACTTCATAATCATATAAAAATTAACCCATAACAGATAATAAATCTAAATTTGAAACTAAAACTATAAAACTTTTAAAAGAGAACATAGGAGGAAAATTTTGTTACCTAAGATTAGGCAAAGAATTCTTACATGTGACACCAGAAGCATTATCCATAAGGGAAAAATATTGATAACTTGGACTTCATCAAAATTACAAAGTTTCACTCTGTAAATGACTATGTGAACAGACTAAAAGAATAAGCCACCAACTGGGAGAAAATATTTGTAAATTACACATCAGACAAAAAATCTAAGAAATATATAAAGAACCCTCTATATTCAGTAGTAAGAAAACAATAATTCAATGAGAAAATGGGCAAATGACTTTAACAGACACTTTATGAAAAACTGCAAAGGGAAAATAAACACATTTTGAAGATATGATCAGCATTACCAGCCATTAAGGAAATGCAAAACTTAAAGTCTCAATGGAAATGAAAAGTGCTGATAGCACCAAATGGTGGTGAGGATGTGGAGAAACTGGATTACTTATACATTGCTGGTAGGACCCAGCTATAGCACTCCAGGGCATTTATCCTCGAGAAATGAAAACTTAGGCTCATGCAAAAAACTGTACACGAATGTTTATAGCAGCTTTATTTGTAAGAGCCCCAAACTAGAAACAATTCAAATGTTCTTCAGTGGGCAAATAGTTAACAACCTTTGGATATCCATTTGATGGAATAAAGCTGTCTTTCTTTGCCAGCCTTCTCTACAAATACCACGCTGGTCAGCTTAAGCAGGAATTGATTGACTTACAGTTTAGGAGGCTGGAGGTCCAAAGCCAAGGCATCAACAGCCAAGCTTTTTCCCACTTCTGTAGAGTTCTGGATGCAATCCTCTGTCACGTGGTAACCTCCTCTGTCACGTGGTAACCTCCTCCTCTGTCACGTGGTAACCTCCTCCTCTGTCACGTGGTAACCTCCTCTGTCACGTGGTAACCTCCTCTGTCACGTGGTGACCTCCTCTGTCACGTGGTGACCTCCTCTGTCACGTGGTGACCTCCTCTGTCACGTGGTAACCTCCTCTCTCCTGGGTCTGCTCTCCTGGTTTACTTGACTTCAGGCTTCTCAGGGTAAAGCCCCCAGTAATTCAGATTAAGACTCACCCTGATTTAGTTTGGCCACACTTAAATAGGCTCTTAGAAGATCCTATTCACGAATGAGTCCACACATTACCTGATACATCCCTACAGGGTCCTACTTAGAAAAGGGTTCACACCCACAAGAAAATAGATTAGATTAAGAGCATGTTTTATGTTGGTGTATATAATTTAATGTGACACTACTACTCAGTAATGCAATGAGGGAAAAAACTATTCTCATGTGCTGCAACTTGGATGTGACTTGAAGGCATTATGCTGAGTGAAAAAAAGTTAAATTCGGGATGATCCCATTTGCATAGCATTCTTGCAATGACAAAATTATAGGGATGGAGAGCAGGTGAGTTGTTGTCAGAGTTTAGGGAAGGGAAGATGTGTGACAACAAAGAGCCTGCACAGGGAATTCTTGTGCAGTGATGGAACAGTCCCACCTTGATTGTTATGCTGGCTATATGAATCTCATGATATATGATATGATAAAATGAATAGAACTATGTATAAAGCCATGCAAAGATTATGAGTGCATAAAAAAAATGGTGAAATCCAAATAAGGTCTGTAGTCTAGATAACTGCATTGGGCCCAATAAATTTCCTGGACTTGAAAATGCACCGTAATTATACAAAATATCACCATTGGGGGAAGCTGGGTGATGGGTACAAGGGACATTTCTGTACTACTGTTGCAATTTCTTGTGAGTCTATAATTATTTTAGGAAAAAAAAAAGGATTTACTAGACAGCTGCAGAGAAGTGGCAGCTCTCAGAGTGGATGAGACTAGCCCAAGAGACCAGCATTTATCATGAGAAACGTTATGAGAATATAATCCTGGACAGCCAGTGCATGGCAAATTAAACACCACAGAGGAAGGATTCGCATCAGAGGTGAACCAGACAAGTGAGAGTCATGGGACAGAGCCTAAGAAAAACAGATTTTCTCACAAAAAGAAGCAGTTATCAACAGCATGAACAGCTGAAGGGAGGTCCAGTAACCTAATGGTGAAATAGACTGAACTAAGGAATAAAGGAGCAAAGGAAAACAGAAGAACCAAGGAAACCCTTTTAAGAAATTAACACACAGCAGAAGGAAAAGGGCAGGACAATAGAGTAAGTAGAGATGAAGGGAAGAGATTAAATTTGCTTAAGGTTGACAAGAAGCTGAATATTTAAAGATGAGGACTCCTGTGTAGCAGGAGAAAGTTTCCATATTCAAGAAAAAAAAAATAGCAAATGACAGAGAAGACGCCAAAAAAAAAAAAAAAAAAGGATGAAGTAAGCAGAATCAAGCATTTGGTTAGAAAGGTCAGCCTCATAGAAAACTAAGTGTATTTCTAGTTCTCATGAACATAGATCAAATCAGAGACACAAATAATTGAAATTTGGAAACCATCAAATCTCATATAGCATTAATGGTTGCTGTTGGTCTTAATTTATTGATAAGATATTTTATAAAATAATACAAGCCTAGATTTAATGACTTCAAAATCAAAACTGGGCCATTACAATTATGCTGCAACTCAATACATAAAATTCTTATTTAAGAGTCTGGTGACAGTAAATCTCTGCCAACTATATGATGCAGGCTTGGTGAACTTGTGCTGACTTGAAAGCCAAATAATATGATGAAAAATTTTGCCTTCCTCTATCTGCTTCATTAGCCTGAAATTTTAAGAATGTTTATATGCATAAGAACTTTAAGATAAATGTAATTGAAATGAAAAATTACACTTAAAAGTAAGTATTATATATAAAAGTCATAAAATAAAGCTAGGCATCTATTCTAAGGAAGACATTCAGCATTAAGACTTGTTCATTAATTAATGAAGTGGTGATAACCTGTAGTTGTGTGTGAGGCTGAGATTGTTGACCTTAACCTTGTTTGAAATACATTCATCACCTACAATTCTGACATGCAATAAATACCCACGATTGGTGATGAAACAAATAGTCTCCCGGGAATGGAAGTCAGGTCTGTGCGTGAATAAATTAAAATTCATCAAAGTACTAGGAAATAGCTAACAATATTTTGTTGGGAAAAAAACAGACAAGAAACTTGAGTGATTTGGTGGGGATGGAAAGAGGCCTTCTTATTTTCAGTTATTTGGGACCAGAGCTTTGAAGCATATTTTCTGCATGAGAGCATCACATCTTAGTCCTAATACAACAAGGCTAAGTACGATATGGTAGAAAATACACAGGCACAGAAATAACATATGAAAAGGTCTACAAGGATACCCACTAGAATAAAAGAAGTTAGTTCTGAGAAAAGAGAAATTGAAGGAAGAGTGTTTGAGGAAATGTTGGTTTTACTCTATATATTTCTGAATACTTATGTTTTTTCTCCAAAAAGCATGTGCTTATGCTTTACTTTTGTAATTAAATAGAAGTATAAATTTTTTTTAATGTAAAAGAAAATATTTTATATACTCATGGGTCCTATCTCATACTATATAGAGGGTATAGAACAGAATTCTGAGACTCAAGAACAGAGAAATCAGCAGAAATGTTGGTTATTTTAATGGATGAAAAAGTGAAAAATTGAAGACTAGATACTCCAAGTAAAATTTATCAGAGTGGGTAAAGATCCAAATGAGAAATATGCCTTAAATATGAGGACAAAAAAATAATAAACCTAAAATGGAAAAATATATTATGCATACCCCAACCAAAAGAAAGCTGGGTCAGCTATACTAACAGAGTAGACCTTAAGGCAAGAAGAATAACTAGAGAAACAGTAATATCTTGCCATGAAAAAGTGACCAATACAATAGGAAGCTATAATAATTTTAAATGTGTATGTTCCCAATAAAATAGCTTCAATATATAAAGCAAAACTGACAAAACATTAAAAGGAGAAATAGACTCATGCATAGCATGAAAGCTTTAGCATGCTTCTTGCAATAGCTAATAGAATAAGCAAACAAAAAAACAATTCATAAGGATGTAGAACACAATGAACTAAATGGACCTAATGACATATATAGAGGACAGCACCCAACAATGACGGAATTTACATTATTGTCAAAGTTACATCATGCATGGAACATTAGCCAATTTAAGACCCCTCGAGTTACAAAGCAAGCTTCCCAATTTCTTTTTACCTTTATTAGAGAAGTTGTGGATTTACAAAACAATCATGCATAAAATACAGAATTGAAATTACCACCCTATTATTAACACCTTGCATTAGTGTGGAACATTTGTTACAATTGATAACAGCACATTTTGATAATTGTACTAGTAACCATAGCTCACAGTTTAACTTGGGGTACACTGTTTGTATAGTACACTACAATGGATTTTTCTTAATGTTTATTCTGTTACCACCTGTAAATCTCACATTTCCCCTTTTTTAACATATCCAGATCTATATCTCCGTGCTGTTAATTATCTTCACAATATTGTGCCTCCATCAGCACCATCCATTGCCAAGCCATTTCCATCATCTCATACAGAAACCTTGCACACCTTAGGCCTTGCCTTCCCCTTCCCTATCCCCACCTCATCCCCTGGTAACCTTAATTCTAGATTCTGACACTACGAGTTTGCTTGTTCTGCTTTCAAATCAGTGAGAACACACGATAACTGTCCTTTGTTGCATGGCTAGTTTCAGTCAATATGATGTCTTCAAGGTCCATCCATAAGGTATCAGGACTTCATTCCTTTTATGGCTGAATAATATTCCATTGTATGAATATCCACATTTTATTCGTCCACACATCACTTGATGGACACTTAGGTTGCTTCCATTTTTTAGCATTTGTGAATAATGCTGCTAAGAAGATCAGTGTGCAAATATCTGCTTGAGTCACTGTTTTCAACTCTTTGGGGTATATGCCTAGTATTGGGATTGCCTGGTCATACAGTAGTTCGATAATTAGCTACCTATGAATGGCCAGATTGTCTTCCACAGCAGCTGCACCTCTGTACCTTGCCACCAGCAATGAATGAGTGTTCCTACTTCTCTGCTATCTTTCAAACACTGGTTATTTTCTGCTATTTTTTAATAGCAACCATTCAAATGATGTAGAATTGTATCTCATTGTAGCATTGATTTGCATATCTCTGACAGCTAATGATGTTTGGCGACTTTTCATATGCTGTGTGGCCATTTGTATATCTTCTTTGGAGCGATGTCTATTCCAGTCTGTGGTAGTTAGATTCAGTTGTCAACTTGGCCAGGTGAAGGCACCTACTTCTGTTGCTGTGGACATGAGCCAATGGTATGTGAACCTCACCTGTTGCTCATTTACATCTGCAGTCAGCTAGAAGGCATGCCTGCTGCAATGAAGGACGTTTCACTTAATTGCTGGTGCTTAAATGAGAAACCGCAATGTAGCACAGCCCAAGCAGCTCGGCATTCCTCATCTCAGCACTCGCAGCTCAGCCCAGGCCTTTGGAGATGCAGAAAGAAGTCACCCAGGGGAAAGTTGTTGGAACCCAGGGGCCTGGAGAGAAGGCCAGCAGACACCATCCTGTGCCTTCCCATGTAGGGAAGAACCTCAGTGGAAAGTTAGCTGCCTTTCCTCTGAAGAACTAACAAAATAAATCCCCTTTTATTAAAAGCCAATCTGCCTCTGGTGTGTTTCATTCCAGCAGCTAGCAAACTACAACACAGTCTTTTGCCCATTTTTTAATTGGGCTGTTTATTGTTAAGGAGAGAGATTTCTTTGTATATTCGGGATCTTAAACATTTATCTGATATATGGTTTCCAAACTCCCATTTGTATAGGTTGTCATTTTACCTTCATGATAAAGATCTCTGAGTCACAACAGATTTAATTTTGATGAGGTCTCATTTATCTATGTATGCTTTCTTTTGGTGCTTGTGCTTTGGGTGTAAAGTCTAAAAAAAATTGCCTAACACAACATCTTGAAGATGCTTCCCTACATTTTCTTCTGTGAGTTTTATAGTTCTGACTCTGATATTTAAATCTTTAATCCATTTTCAGTTGATTTTTGTGTAAAGTGTGAAGCAGTCTCCTACTATCAATGCAGAACCATCAATGGTACCCTTCAAATCTGTCATTCTTGCTTCGTGTATTTTGGGGCTCTGCTGGTGGTGCATACATGTTTATAATTGTTACATGTTGTGTTTCCCCCTATATCAACGTATGCTGATCATCTTTGTCACTTGTAGATGTTTTCTTCCTTGTAAATGTTTTTGACTTAAAGTATATTTTATTTGATATTAGTACAAATACCTCTGCTCTTTCCATTACTACTTGCATGGTATATTTTTCTATCCTTTCTCCTTCATCCTACATGTATCTTTGAATTTAAAGTGAATCTCTTGTAGACAACATATGTTTAAGCCGTGATTTTCTATCCATTATTTCAATCTCTGCTATTTGATTAGAGAGTTTAATCCAAATACATTTAAACTCACTACTGATAATACATTTACATTACATTACATTACATAATCCAAATACATTTAAACTCACTACTGCATTATACGATTTAGGCTTTGTATGTTTTATGCCTTTTATGACCCTCAATTATTCCATTAAGGCCTACTTCAAAATTTATTTGATTTTTTTGTGCTGTACCATATTGAGCAGCTTCTCTTCTCTATTTGAATTCACTTTCTTTTTATTAATTAAAAAAAAGTTAACTAACACAACATTTAGAAATCATTCCATTCTACATATGCAATCAGTAATTCTTAATATCATCAAGTACATTTGCATCGATTTAGAAAAAGAAATAGCAAGACAACAGAAAAAGAAATAAAATGATAATATAGAGAAATAAATAAAAATAAAAAATACAAAAAATATATAAAAAAACAAAAAAAACTATAGCAAGGATGCAGCTTCATTCAGTGTTTTAACATAATTACATTACAATTAGGTAGTATTGTGCTGTCCATTTTTGAGTTTTTGCATCCAGTCCTGTTGCACAGTCTGTATCCCTTCAGCTCCAATTACCCATTATCTTACCCTATTTCTAACTCCTGATGGTCTCTGTTACCAATGACATATTCCAAGTTTATTCTCGAATGTCGGTTCACATCAGTGGGACCATACAGTATTTGTCCTTTAGTTTTTGGCTAGTCTCACTCAGCATAATGTTCTCTAGGTTCATCCATGTTATTACATGCTTCATAAGTTTATTCTGTCTTAAAGCTGCATAATATTCCATCGTATGTATATACCACAGTTTGTTTAGCCACTCGTCTGTTGATGGACATTTTGGCTGTTTCCATCTCTTTGCGATTGTAAATAATGCTGCTATAAACATTGGTGTGCAAATGTCCATTTGTGTCTTTGTCCTTAAGTCCTTTGAGTAGATACCTAGCAATGGTATTGCTGGGTCGTATGGCAATTCCATATTCAGCTTTTTGAGGAACCGCCAAAATGCCTTCCACAGTGGTTGCACCATTTGACATTCCCACCAACAGTGGATAAGTGTGCCTCTTTCTCCACATCCTCTCCAGCACTTGTCATTTTTTGTTTTGTTGATAATGGCCATTCTGGTGGGTGTGAGATGATATCTCATTGTAGTTTTGATTTGCATTTCTCTAATGGCCAGGGACATTGAGCATCTCTTCATGTGCCTTTTGGCCATTTGTATTTCCTCTTCTAAGAGGTGTCTGTTCAAGTCTTTTTCCCATTTTGTAATTGGATTGGCTGTCACTTTTCATCTATTTTCCTTGTGATTACCACAGGGCTAAAATTTAGGATACCACATTGCAACAAACATATTTTATCTGATAAAATATTTCAGTAGCATGCACATATACTTTTACCATGTAACGCTATCCCCCCACCATTTTTGTTTATTATTGATTTATTTATTTATTGCCTGGGCAGACACTGGGAATCGAACCCGAGTCTCCAGCATGGCAGGCGAGAACTCTGATGCTGAGTCACTATCGCATTACCCTCCCCCCTCCCCCACCATTTTTCTGTGCTTGTTAACACTTATACTTCTGCATATTGTATGAAAAAAACCATACATCCATCATTACTTTTTAAACGCCATTTTCTTGAGATATATTTGCATATCAAATAATCATCCAAAGTACAATCCATTGTTGACGTCTTCATCATATAATTGTGCACCCATCACCACAACCAATTTTAGAGCATTTTCATTAATCCAAAAGTAAAAAGAAAAAGAAAAAGAAAAAGAATACCCGAAACATCTATATTCATCAGGTTCGCGAAAGAAACAGAACCAACAGGAGACGTCTGTAAATATGAAATTTATAAAGGTGTCACACACAGCCATGGGAATGGAAGAGTCCAAAATCTAAGGGGCAGGCTGTGTGGATGGCAAGTACAATAAAGGGTCTCCATGAACTCCACAGGAGAGCATGGTGGCCAAAGAAAAGGTGGAAATTCCTCCTCTTCCTTAAAAACTTTCAATTGATTGGATCAAACCCAGCTGACTGGATTTCCGCACTGATGGGAGACACACCTTAGCTAATAGTGCATGTAATCAGCCGCAGCTGCACTCAACTGACTGATGATCCAATACACCTGATTTCTGGCTTATGAACCAGCCATGAATTATCTCTGCAGCAATGATCAGGCCAGAGCTTGTCTGACAGACAACTGAGCATCACCACCTGACCGAGCTGACCCAAGAACCCAACCATCACAGCATCTCATACCATTTATCCACACCCCCCATTATTTATCAGTTTATTTATTTAGTCTTTATTTTCTCACTCATCTGCCCAGACACTGGATAAAACGAGCGTCAGTCAAAAGGTTTTCACAATCTCATGGTCACATTGTAAAAGCTATATACAACCCTCTTTTAGAATCCATGCTACTGGATTGCAGTTTGACAGTTTCAGGTATTTCCTTCCAGCTATTCCACTACACTAGAAACTAAAAAGGAATATCTATACAATGCCTAAGAATAACCACAAGAACGACCTCTCAACTCTATTTGAAATCTCTTAGCCATTGAAACCTTATTTGGGTTCATTTATGTTCCCCCTTTTGGTGGAGAAGGCTTTCTCAATCCCAAAATGCCAAGGCAAGGCTCATCCCTGCCAGTCACATCCAACATTGCCAGGGAGATTCACACCCTGGGAGTAACTGTTCCATGGAGGGGGCCAGGGCAGTGAGTTTATCTGCAGAGTTGTCTTAGAGAGAGAGAGGACAACTCTGGGCAGCAAAAGAGGTTCTCTGGGGATGACTCTAAGGCATAATTATAAGTAGGATTAGTTTCTCCTTTACAGGAATAAGCTTCATAAGGGCAAGTCCCAAGATCATGGGCTTGACTTATTAAATTGGTAGTTGCTAATGCTTGTGAGAATATAAGGAATTCCCCTGGTGGGGAAGTTTAATATTTCCACATTTTCCCCAGTCCCTCAAGGGGACTTTGCAAATACTTTTTAATTTTCTGCCCAAATTACTCTGGGATGTATCAGGATATTACATTAACCTGTACAAAATAACAAGATCTCATTCCCTATTCAGGGTTCCATGTAATTATGTTGTTTGTATAAACCGACCATATAGAGTGAATTAGCTAGGTTGCCACAAAAGGTATAAATTGTGTACCAAATAAACATCTCTTCCTTTGGTCTCACATAGTAGTTGAAGTTATAGAACACAGACAAAAATATCAGCCCTTATCCTGTATTCTGATTTACCTTAGTCCTAACCAGATCAGCTTCACTGATATCTCTAATTGAGGTCCGACCTCATTTTCAGCTTCTTTAACAGCTACTGTATGGGATAATGATGACTTTCATAGCTGCATAACTCTAATTTTGAGTCTCAGGTGTCACATAGGTACCTGAAGTTCCAGGGAATGGCCAGCTTATAAACAAAGAGACTACATATGAGTGTACAATAACAGCAAAAATTCAGGAACAGATGTGACTGTTGTAAGAGCTTAACATGTAGGAACTTTTACACTAAGCCTTATTGAACATTCTGTAATCCTTAATCATCAATTGCACAATCTCTGCCCACATCCTATCCCCTGAGAACCTATGCTCTCAAATTCAGTTCTCAGTTTTCATGTTAAAGTTAGTCCATATTAGCAAGGCCTTACAACATTTGTTTTTTCGTTTCTGGCTTATCTCACTCAACATAGTGTCCTCAAGGTTCATTCACCTGGTTGCATGCCTCACAACTTCATTCCTCCTTGCAACTGCTCAATATTCCATTTTATGTGTACAGCACAGTTCACCCTTCTATTCATCAGTTGATGTACCCATAGACCACCTCCATCCACTGCAAATCATGATTATGTCACCAAAAACACCAGTGAGCAAATGTCTATTTGTGTCCCTGCTTTCAGTTCTTCCAAGTATATATATGTAATAACAGGGTTGCAGGATCATATGGCAACCCTATATTTAACCTCCTGTGAAACCACCACACTGCCCTACATGAGGGCATTTCAATGTCTTCCACAAAGAAAGAAAAAGAGGAAAAAATGATGAATAAAAAAATAAAAAAGGAGAAACAACAACTGCACCAGGAATCACATACACCTCTCTTACATCCCTCTCTTATTGACATTTAGCTTTGGTATATTGCCTTTGTTACAATTAATGGAAGAATATTACAATATACTAACTATAGACCCTATTTTGCATTGATTGTATTTTTTTCCATACACCATCCTATTTTTAACACCTTGCAATGTTGACATTTACTTGTTCTCTCTCACGTAAAAACTTACTTATATTTGTACATTTACTCACAATCATTTCTTTTCCTATATGCCTGTAGTGCTCCCTTTGATATTTCTTGTAGAGCCGATCTCTTGTTCACAAACTCTTTCAGTGCCTTTTTGTCAGAATATATTTTAAATTCTCCCTCATTTTTGAAGTACAATTAGTTTTGCCAGATATAGAATTCTTGGTTGGCAGTTTTTCTCTTTCAGTATCTAAAATATATCATACCACTGCCTTATTGCCTCCATGGCTTCTACTGAATAATCCATACTTACTCTTATTAAGATTTCCTTGTTTGTGATAGATTGCTTTTCTCTTGCTGCTTTCAAAATTACCACAGTTGACAATTTGATTAGTAAGTATCTTGGAGTAGGTCTATTTGAATCTATTCTGGGGGTACATTGCACTTCTTGGACCCATATTTTCTGTGTTTCATAAAAATTGGGAAATTTTCAGTGATTATTTCCTCCATTATTCCTTCTGCCCTTTTCCCCTTCTTTTCTCCTTCTGGGACACCCATTAAATGTATATTCATGTGCTTCATGTTGTCATTCAATTCCCTGAGACCCTGCTCATATTTTTCCATTATTTTCCTTGTTTATTATTTTGTGTGCAGGATTTCAGATGTCCTGTCCTCTAGTTCACAAATCCTTTCTTCTGCCTCTTCAGATCTGCTGTTATATGTCTCCATTTTGGTTTTCAAATCTTCTATTTTACCTTTAATTACCATAAGTTCTGCAATTTGTTTTTTCAAACTTTTGAGTTCTTTATGATCACCCAATTTCTTCTTGATATCTTTCATTTCTCTTGCCATATCTTCCCTCAACTCATTGATCTGATTTTTATTTGATTTAGAACATTTTGAACATATTTAATTAATTGTTTTAACTCATGTATCTCATTTTGGAAGTGTTACTTTCTTCCACTGACTGGGCTATGTTTTTGTTCTTCCTGGTATGACTCAGGATTTTTTGCTGATGTCTGGGCATCTGATTTCCTTGATTAGTTTATTCAGAGGCCATTTTCTCTCCTTTACCTAGGGTTTTCCAGTTGGTTTGCTTTGTTCTCTATCTGTTCTTTGATATTCACTTCAACTTAATCTGGAACTCTAACATAGCTTCTGTTTAACTGATTAGAATTTTCCAGCTCTTGTTTTTCTGTTTCTTGCTCTGCCTACATGGAAACCTTTTTTTTAGTGTGTGTGGAGGATCTCCCCAGATATGATTGATCCCAACTAGATTCTCCCAAAGAAGAGAGGCTCAGGTCTCAGGAAGAGGATGTTATCAGTATGAAGTTTCCCTGAGGATGAGACCCAGCAGGTTGCCTGTCATTCCTGAAATGCCTCTTGACTCTGCTTTTCCTATCCTGCCCAGCAGGTGGAGCTTGTCAGCATGCAATGCCACAGTGGCATAAAGTGGTAAGGTGTCTTTAATTCTCAGCAAACCTTGGCAGGGACAGGAAGTGTGGTTGAATCAGAGGCCGAGGTAAAAGGCAGCCTAAAGCCTTCTGTTTTCCAGTCCATGGAGTCTGAATTCTCTGAATGAGAGCTGCCATTTTTGATGGGCCCTGCCCACCCCCGTTTTTTGGTTAATTACCTTTAGGTAATTATCTCCTTCATTTGACTAGAATTACTTTGTTTCTCAGACATACCTTAGTTCCTCCCTTGTCTGAGTCAGTGCTGACAATTTTAAATTCCTGAAGCTTTTTTTTAATGGGCTCTTAAAAAAAAAAAATCCCTTTCAGAGCGGGACCCAACCTCCACCAATTTTGCTAATCAGGAGCCAGAGTTGGTACCCTGGTCTCCCCTTTTCTGGGGACAGAGCTCTTTTCTAGTATTTTGAGCTCAGGGACTCCAAAACCACTGTTTTTTGTTTGTTTGTTTGTTTGTTTGGCTTTCTTTTTTCTATCAGCCCCATCTCCACTCTGCTGGAAGAGAACTCAGGATTCCTTTTGTGCTTGCTATGAATTTATCTGTGCTTGAAGCTGGTATAAGCTGTCTGAATTTGTTAATTAAATCCACAATTGGAGCTTGCTTGAGCTCTCCTTTCCTTGTTCCTAGTGGAGACTGCTTCTTTTTCCCACACAGAAGAGTCTCCAAAGCACCCTGCCATGACAGTGGGGTAGTGGTCCAGTCTCCACAGTTTGGGAGACTTTACTTACAGTTCAGCACTGTGATCTCAGCCTTTCTACCTATTCCAGACTGATATACCCTGTGTGTCCAGGCATTGAAGTCCCCCAAACAGTTATTTTAGACAGTTCCTACCTAGCTAAATTCCTACCTCCTCCTATCATTACTTTTTATTCATTTGCGTTTTAGCTCTTGTAAGGAAGTAAGAAGTCCAGTTACATGCCAAACAATGTGCTACAATAGTATTGGCATTTATAATTGCCTACATGGTTACCCTTACCACATGCCTTTATTTCTTTATGCAGCTTTGAGCCATGGTCTAGTGTCCTTTCCTTTCAGTATGAACTCCCTATAGCTTTGCTCATAGGTAGGTCTAGTGCCTTCAGCTTCCGTTTTTCTGGGAATGTCTTAATTTCCCCTCATTTTTGAAATAAAGTCTTGCTGGATATAAAATTTTGGCTTGCAATTCTTTTCTTTCAGCACATTAAGTATTTCAACCCACTGCTTTCTTTCCTCCATGGTTTCTGATGTGAGATCAGCACTCAAACTAATTAGGACTTCCTTGTATATAACATTGCTTTTATCTTGCAGAATTCAAACTCTCCCTTTGTTCTTTGCATTCGGAAGTGTGATTAACGAATGACAGGGTGTGCTTTTCTTCATGTGTATCCTGTTTGGTATTCTCTGACCTTCTTGGTGTGCATTTTCTGCTAAGTTTGGGAAGTTTTCTGCCATTATTTATTTGACTACTCCTTCTTCCCTTTTCTCTTTCTTCTCCTTCTGGTATTACCATAATGCACATATTGCTGTCCTTGATGTTATCCCATACTTGTCTTGGGATATTTTTTATTTTAATATTTCTTTTTTTCTTTCTGCTTCTCAGACTGACTCATTCGAGTGTCTTATCTTCGAGTTCACTCATTCTTTGTTCTGCCAACTCCATTCTGCTCTTTAAACTCACACATTTTTCATGTCTATTATTGTGGTCCTCAACTCCAGAAGCTCTGTTTGGTTCTTTAAAATTTCTCCCTCTTTACTAAGATTCTCATATTGCTTGTTCACTGTTTTCTTGAAATCCTTTAGTACTTTCTCTGTGTTTTCAGTCATCTCCTGGAGCATTTTTAAGACAGATTTCCAAAGGCTTCACCATCTTTGTGCGCACTCTGGTCTTCTCTGTTGGCGTTTCCTGTGTGCTTATCCTCCTCCTGTGGATGGGCCATCATTTCCTGTTTCTTTGTCTTATACTCTTTTGTTGCACATTGTACTTTTTTAATATTTTAAAATGCTAGTTCCTGGATTTATTCCCTAAGATGCTTGCTTCTTCATTTTGTAACCAATTAGTGATAAAACAGAGATTTTCTTGAGCTTCAGCTCTCCTACCAGGAAGGTCAGCCCAAGGTGAATGCAGTGTGAAAGTTTCCCTGTCTTTCTGAGCCTCTGTCTTGTCCTGGGCTTTTGCTTGTTAGTTGTTTTGGAATTCCTCTGTCTGTAGGAGTTTGTTGTCCCCTTTGTTTCTCAGGAAACAGACCTCCCTGTCCCAGGTGTTTGAAGTCCATTAGCTTGTACCCCACACTTTTCCAATGTATAGTTTCTTATACGCATTTCCTAGTCTCAAGCTATGTTTGCTTATGAGGGCAAATTCTAAGAGGAGGGGCATGCCAGAGGAGACTTTTCCAAATCTGTCCTTTCCAGCTGAAACAGGATCACAGATCCACAAGGGCACACAGATCCACTTCACAGTGCCCTGAGGAGAGAATTAAGAAGGGCACCAAGAACTCCTCGCAGGGTTTCTCAAAGTTGAGCTCTCCTGGCCTGCCCAGCAAGGGCAGCCCTTCAGCCAACTGTCCCCCACAGACCTGAGGAAGCACAGGTCGCCTCCGCACAGAGAGAGCAATTTACTGTCCTTCATCATAATTCATCACCCTCTTCCCCTGTGCTTCCCTGGATGCTGTAGTGTTCTTCTGGCCCCTGGACTTCCAGAATGGTTCTTTCAAACAATTCCCACCTTTTTAACAGTGCTCTGGTGGAAAGACTGAGTCTTGGAGCTCCCCTCTCCACCATCTTTTCAGCTTCACCAAGTTTTAAAGAGTTGAATTTATTCTGTTCCTGTTATCTGAACATTATATGATTTTTGAAGTTAATTTAGCATTCTAGAAAAACACCAGCAACTAAGAAAAGCTAGAGGGCGGGCAACGTGGCTCAGTGGCAGAGTTCTCGCCGCCTGCCAGAGACCGGGTTCACTTCCTGGTGTCTGCCCATGTTAAAAAAAAAAAAGAAAGAAAAGCTAGAAAATTCCTGCTGGAAGAAAATAATAACCTTCCAAATAAATTTTGAAATAAAATAATGAATACTTGGAAATGAAATAATAAATTACTAAATAATCCATGAACCAAAAATAGACACAACAGGAACCTGAAAATAACTTGAACAAAACAGTAATGAAGATATTCATCATCAAACTAGTGAGATGCGGCTAAAACAGTGATTCCAGTGAAATTTATAGCCTTAAGCACAGATAGGAGGAGGAAAACAGGGCCTAAAATTGATTGCCTACACACTTGTGCCAAGAAGCTAGAAAAAGAAACAGCAAATCAAACTGAAAAATGTAGACACGAACTAATGAAATAGGAAACGAATATTCACTAGAGAAAAATACATAGCCAAAAGTTAGTTGTTTGAAAGACAAATTGAGAAACTCTGAACAAGAGAGAACACAAAAATAGAACAATAAAAGTAAAATTGCACAGCATACAAAAATGGAACATCACAATAGGTATAAAAATTATGAGGATGTCATGAAAATCTTTATACTAATAGATTTGATGATTTAAATACAATGGACATAAAACTTCTTAAAACACCACTTAAATAACTTATAAAAGAAGGAATAAAATCTTAATAATAATTACATGTTATTATTGAATCCACAATTTAAAACTATCCCACAAAGAAAACTGCAGAGCCACATAGCATTCCAATGAATTCTAAGCATTTTTGGGATAAATACCTACAGCTGTCCAGGACTGGGTCATATTGGGTGGGGTAAAGAAATATTTTCCAACTTGTCTTACAAACTTGCTATATTTCAATAACTCATTTTGCAAAGGACATTACAATAAGGTAATTTATAGTCCAAACTCTCTTATAGACCAAATTCTCTCATAAACATATTAAATGGGAATCTATTACAAGTTTTTATTATATATATTTATTGATATTACATATCATCATGTGTATTATTATTAAATGAAATATTAGCAAATGGAATCCAAAAGTTTATAAAATAGTGGAGTATATGCCAGGAATGAAAAGATGACTGAACATTTGAAAATCAATTAATGTAATTAACCACATTAATAGAAAATTAAACAAATCATATGATAAAATTTAACACCCATTCATGATAATAATTCTTTATAAGCAAGTTTAGAATGGAACTTCTTCTATCTTATTAAGTGTATTGAGAAGTTAGTTTGGAGGTTATTCTTATGCAGTATATAGATATCTCTTTTGAGTTTTTGGTGTATTGGAGTAGCTAGATGGAAATATCTGAAACTGCCAAAATACAATCCAATAGCCTTGATTCTTGAAGATGATTGTATAATTACATGATGAATGCACAGCTATATGATGATAGTGTAAACCATTAATTGTACACTTTGGATGATAATATGGTATGTGAACATATAACATATATCAATAAAATTACATTAAAAAACCAATAGCAAATATTATATCTAGCACTAAAATGTTGAAAGGTTTCCACCTGTGTTTGAGAATGAGAATGCTCAATGTCACCAATTTAATTTCCCATTGTACTTGAAGTGCTAGTCAGTGCAATAAAACAAGAGCAAGATATTAAAGGTTTATGGATCAAAAAGGAGGAAATAAAAACCTCATTATTTGCAGAAGAGATTGTACATGTGGAACATGCAAACTAATCTACAGACAAGCCATTACCACTAATAATTCAATTTACCAAGGCCTCTGGAGACAAAATTAATACACAAAATATACTTGGATTCCTGAATACCTACTTACCTATATATGGTAAAAAAAAAAAAAAGTCTTTCCAGACGTGATTAAGGATCTTGAATTAAAGAAATTACTCTGGATTACCCAAATGGACCCAAAAGGAGTCACAGGGAAATTTGACAGGAAAATGTGATGGGCAAGCTGGAGACGCATCTCCAACATCAGACAGCAACGTGAAGTCGCTGGCCTTGAAGATGGGTGTGACACAGTCACAAACCAAGGAATGCTGGCAGCTATCAGAGGCTAGAAGAAAAGAGTGGTTTCTCACCTAAAGCCTCCAGAATGTAGTGCTAACTACACCTTAATTTCAGCCCGGTGAAACTAGTTTTGAACTTCTGGCCTGCCCAGATGTGATAAGATAAATCTCTGTTGTTTTAAGCCACTCAGTTGCGGTAATTTGTTAAAGCATCCCAGGAACCGAGTACACACACATAGAGAAAGATTAAAGGAGAAAAATAAGTACATAGAAATGCGACACTATAGGTTATAAACTCAATATCATTAAGATGTCAATTTTTCCAAAATTGATCTATACCATCATTGAATTTCCAATTAAAAACCAAGCAGGCTATGTTTTCAAAATCGATATGCTTATTCTAAACTGTATATGGAACTGTAAAGTGCTGTCTTCCTAAAAAAAAAAGAGCAAAGCTTAGAGGAGTTTTACTACCATATATCAAAACATGTTATAAGCCAATGGTTTTCAATAAATGGTTCTAAATTAATAATATTCATATGGAAAAAAATGAATGAATCCTTACCTCACACTGTACACCAAAATCAACTTCAGATGGATTGTAATTGAAATGTGAAAAATTAAACACTAATGCTTACAGAAGAAATAAAGAACATCTGCATGACTTTACAGCAAAGATTTCTTAAAGATGACATAGAAAGTGACTATTAAAATCAAGAATTTGTATTCACTAAAACATGAGAATGTAATGGCAACCAAAAGAGTAGGAGAAGATATTTACAATACATACTTCCAACAAATGAATCATTTCTGGAATACAAAATTAATTTTTGAAAACCAATTTTAGAGAGGCAGGAAAAAACAGAAAAGTGGGCAAAATGCTGTCAGTGCTTTACATATATCTCCTTTCCATTCATTGGCACACTGGCTCTTATGTGCTTCCACGTCCAGAGTCTCTTTGTAAAGGTTTGTACGCAGGCCACCAGATGCTGCTTTGCACTTCCACATAAGAGAAAGAATTTTCCTGAAAATTTATGTTCCTTTGGAGCAGCTCTTATCCAGTGACTGGCATAGCTAAGAGTATAAAAATGCCAATTCCCTTTTTCCTCTCATTGGGACACTCTGAAGTATGAAATATATTGTCTCACTTGTGGATTCTTATTGCACAGTATTCTAACATGTGAACATACCACAGTCCTACAGAACACCCCTGTAGGACTGAACCAAATTTACCCTCTGTGGAACACTGCTTGATATCCAACTTTTGTCTGGCTTTCCTTCCTTCACTCTTCCTCATTTCCATACTGCACTGAGAGGGAAATATTTTCTTGGAAATACTTCTTAATAAATTACTTTTATTTGAGCTTTCCTCTGTATTTGAGCCAACTTGAACAGACACTACACAAGAAAGTTTATCTCAATGGCTAATAAACATAAGACAACCGCTTCAGTAGTTGTTTGGGAAATGAACATTAAAACCTCAATGTCATACCATTACATGCATTTCATAGGATTAGAATGGAAAAAAAATAGTTAATGTCAAGTGCTGAAAGGAAGGATGTGAAGCAACTGGAACTGGTCGATGTTCTTGGCAAGACTGGTACCTCTGGGCTTCAGGGCTTATCTAGCATAGGATCAATGCCAAACTAAATGGCCAGCTTTTTCAGTTTCAGAGCTCTCTGTGGGGTGGGCTGAGGATAGCAGGTCTGTGCTGTAGCCCTACCACTGCCCCTGCAACATATGATGTCAAAACCAGCAAAACAAATCTATGGTATTAGAAGCAAAGATCATAGTTACCTGTGGTGGTTTGAAGCTGTATGTACCCAAAGAAAACATGTCCTTAAATCTAATCCATTCCTGTGGATGTCAACCCATTGTAAGTAGGACCTTTTGATGCGACTTCTTAAGTTAAGGTATGACTTATCTCATTCAGGATGGGTCTTTGTGTAATTTTATTGAGATATATTCACACACCAAACAATCCATCCAAGGTGTACAATCAATGGCTCACAGCATCATCACATAGTTGGGCATTTATCACCAAGATTATTTTTAGAACACATGCATAACTCCAGAAAAAAGAAAAAAGAAAACCCCACACATCCCATATCCCTATCGCTCCTTCTTAATGACCACTGGTATTTCACTAGACCCAATTTTAAGACCTACAGCAGAGGTAGGTTAGACAGTCTAGTGTTGTCAATGATAGATGTATTTATCAGTGGAATGGAGCAAAACAGCCAGAAGTAGGTCCACACAAACACAGGCAACTTTTATTTTTGCAATATAGTTGTACAATCATTGTCAAAGATCAGGCCTGCTAGACCACTGTTCAGCAACTTCAGTTATTTCCTTCTGGCTACACTCGACACTAAGAAGAAATATCTACGTAATGAGTCAATAGTCACAGGCATTTGTTAAATCTTAATTTCTGAGTTGCACCTCCTCTCTCTCATCTGATCTTTCTCTCAATCTTCAGGGATATCTGAACAATGACCATTTAACTTCTTCATGCTGGAAAGGGTGTTGACCTCATGGGGAAGAGGAATGAAACTGGTGGATGTTCTTGGAGAGACTGGTACCACTGGGTTTCGGGACTTATCTGGCATAGGAACCATCTGGAGGCCTTAAGTTTCTTGAAAAAATAAATTTACCAAGAAAATTTTTTGTAGAGACGTACATAGAGCCCATAACATTATTGTTTGGGGTGTGGCATACCGTGATAATGTGCAACAACTGGCTAAAGCTTGCATAAGAGTAACCTCCAGAATGACCTCATAACTCTATCTGAAATCTCCTAGCCACTGAAACTTTACTTTGGCCCATTTCTTTTCCCCCTTTTGGTCAAGAAAGCATTCCCAATCCTACAATGCCAGGGCCAGGCTCATCCTTGGGAGTCACATCCCACATTGCCAGGGAGACTTACACCCCTGGAAGGCATGTCCCATGTAGCAGAGAGGTTATTGAGTTTATTTGCAGAGTTGGCTTAAAGAGAGAGGCCACATCTGAGCAGCAAAAGAGGCTCTCTGCATTTGCCTCTTAGGCATAATTGCATGCAGGCTTAACTTCACCATTGCAGAAAGCAGGGTGGGTCTGAATCCTAATTCTAGAGTCTTTTATAAATGGAAAGAATACAATGGGGGAAAAAAAAGACCATGGAAGCAAGAAGCTGAAAGCACAAAACATGGAAGAGAAGGGAGAGACCAGCAGTCGCTCCTGTGTGCCTTGCCATGTGGCAGAGGAGCCAAGATGCCATAGCCAGTCTTCAGGAAGAAAGCACTGCCTTCATGATACCTTGATTGATTTGGACAATTTCTCAGCCTCAAACTGTAAGCTAATAAATTCCCATTGTTTAAGGCAATCTATTTCATAGTATCTGCTTTAAGCAGCCATGGAAGCTAAAACATTACTCCTGAGTTACAGGATTATGTCTGCAAAGGAACAAGATCATTTCTGGGGTACTAGTGATAATCTGTTTCTGAGATTTGCTTCACTTTGTTAAATTTTATAAAGCCATAGACCTATGATATGTACATTTTTCTATAAATATATTATATTTTGATCAAATATTCACCAAGAAAATGACTATAATTCCAAAATAATTAAAATCATGAATTAATGAATTAAAATAAAGATGTTGGGCTGGAGATACAAGCATATGGGATCAGTCCAAACTCATTGTCAACTAACCATGGGCCTTTGGGCTGGTCTCTCAAATTCCCTGACTCCTCAACTATAAAAAATTGAAAACAACAACCAACTTATTAAGTCGCCAAGTCAGTGAGTTGCAGAGCCAGGTCTAGAACCCAAGTTTTTGGAGCTGCTGTCTTCAACATCAAAGCAAATCATACAGTCGAATATGCCAATGGCATTAGCCATCTAGAAAGATTTAGTACAGAGAAAAGTGAAAGAAAAATGCTTAGAAGTTAGAGGAAAGGCTGGTTCTAAATAATGGTTAAGAGAGAATTCAGGCTGCATGGTATAAATGAAAAATTATAATTACCCAAGATAAATAGTCTGGTGGAATAAAGCAAAAGCTAGTAGTTAGAGGAGAAAATGCAAAGACTATCTGCTCCAGGTTGAGGGAGCTGCAGGGCCTATGAAAGAAACCTCATGAATCAATGTCCTCTCCTCATTCTTGTCACTGTAATGATAAGGCATAATCCTACTAGAAGAAAAGGAGAGTCTTCTAGGAGACAAAATGTCATTCTGTTGTTCTGAAAAATTCAACACTTCCTCCAAAGGTATGATTCCTCTACTCCAGTCTTTTGCATTGAATCCACTCAATTATATTTGACTACCCTTCTTGAAACCATACAAACTCAAACAACAAAATAAGTCTTCCTTTTCTTGAGCAGAAAGGCACAGTATAAAATTAAGAAAGCATAAATTCCACACCAACTTCCATCCATCCTTCATCCTTGCAATAAGTCCTAATTTCCTGACTTTGATAAATTTGTGTCTCCCAAGAATTTTTAAGGAACAGTTATTTGGCCCAAATTCAACTCAATCACTCAGCTTGCTAAAGAAAAATATCTCTAGTGTGTCTTTTCATGTTTTGACTCATGTCTTCTTTTGAATACCTTTATAAACTTTATGGTACCCAAGTTAGAAAAATGCCTACCCTCAACCCCAGTGTCTAGTTACCTTTCACACCTAAAAGATCACTAATTTGCCAATTAAGTCAGTTAATTCGTAGATCAACCTAATGTATCAATCTGCCACTTTCCTTAAATTAAAAATAAATTGGCTGTGTTTATCATATAGGACCAAAATAAATTAAGATAAACCAAAAATAATGAAGTCCACTAGTAGAAGAAAATATACAGACAAATGCTGAAGAAATGAATCCTTAAAATTGTATACTCACAAAACGATAAAATGCTCTGTAGTAGGCCCACATCACAGGCATCGAATGCTTTTTCCTCTATTTCTGATGCCTCTCGCCACCGTAAATATTTGGGTTATATTAGATACGTATAAATGGTAATTCCCCCCCCCAAATAATTAAATCACAGGGACATATTCTCTTTTATATTTTCTCCACACACAAAAAAATTAAACATCCTACAAAGTGAACTGAGAAATGCATTTATCACAAAGCCACAGTCATTTATCAACATTGTAAAAGGATATACAGCAGTGCATAGTTTTCAAACTTAGTAGGCCCTAAGGTGTATTACAGAAAAACTTCAGAGTGCTCTTTGAATTAGATTTTAATGATATGCTCCCCAGGATGTTAGAGGCCAGTTAAACTACCTATAACTCAATTAAACATTAAACATTTTCTTTCATTTATTTTATTTCATTTAAAATGTATTTTTTTCCCAAATGTAAGGCCATTTGAACCAAAACACAGAAGAAACCTGAAGATAATAGTGTCTTTACTCTTTTTTGGAAGGAGATGATGCATATTAATATTTCAATCACATCACTTTAAATGCTTTGATCCTTGTATTTTCATCTCATGAGCAGATCAGATAACCATAGAGTTTCATTTGTTCCTAATTGCATAATGCACTAGAAAACAAAAGGGTAAATATTTTGGCCAACAAAAACCATTATACTAAACAGAATCCTTTGCTTTTTCCTTTTCCCACCTTTTCTACAGACTCTCCTGACTCAAGAAAGAAAAGTGGGTAAAACAAGTGGATGTCAGATAATTTATGACTCACAGTAATTGGTGATCATATTTTACCTTGAATGTTAGAGGAGACACATGACAGAACCGAAATAAACAATGTATTTCATACCATTGCAAAGGTGTGAATTTATACATCTAATGAATATAAGAAATCTTTATGTAGGACTGAAATGCAAGTGTTTGGGGTCTTACAAAATGTGCTGTGATATCCAACAAAATACAAGAGAGGATGCAATGTGCAACACCTAGCTGAGCTGCAGCGGTGCCCAGCACAGCACACTTCTTACTGCGGAGATGTCAAAGGCATATCCCTGACATGGCCTTTAAATTAGCTCAATAAAGTATGCTCTAAAATGTCATCTTAGCTGGAGTGGTCTAGGAAGTGTTGTGTAGCACTGCTCACAATTTTGCTAAACTGTTATTGATCAAGATTAAATGTTTGCTCATGCACATGGGTAAAACGAAGTTAAAATCTTTTGTGCAATCCTGGGCATTATTTCTCAGACAGTTTGGTTCATTACTCTGTGCTTTCCCAGCTGCAGAAGGCAGAAGCAGCTGCATTTTTGGCTACTCTACTTAGTGCCATAGATTGCTGGGTATTCTTCCCATACCTCTGCAAGGAAAGATGCATGGGCTGCTGGGCTCTGACAGACCTAGAATTCATGCTGTTTCAGTCTCACAGAGTGTAACAGAGAGTGGGAGCTCAGAAGACGAGCCTTCTTCTTTATACCCGCTTACTGCTTAGCGTATTGGCAAGAATCCAGACATCAGACGTTCTTGAGAGATATTTTACAAAGAAAACAAAATAAAAAAAGACAAATGCATATTTGTATGTGTGTGTATATATATATATATATATTTATGGTTATAACTATATTTCTGTATCTACATCATCTATCTGCAGCTATAGAAAAAGTATACTTGCTGTAGCAGAATATTTGTAACATCTGTTTCATGAAGAAAATTGCTTTATAATCAGAACGCTGAATTATGTTTAACTTATCTCACTGACTACATTTCCATCTGTATTTTTTTTATTCACAGCAGAACTCATTTTCCACTTTATCCTTCTTGGTCTGGTTTTATGAACTGAGTTCTAATAACGGTGTGGTTTCAGGGACATAGAGAAAGCACTCCTCACCCCTTCCAAAGTTTTGCCAGCCAGCTGACTGATTCCTAAAATGCAACAATAAGAATTAGTTTGGTTGGTTAAAGTTCATTCCCTGTTAATATGTAAGTTTCAAGATGAATAACAATTAAGCCTTACCTATCATTTTGAGCTTAGTGTAAACAAGTTAATAAAATCTATTTTCAAGAGCAGGTATAAAAGGAGGGGATAGAAAGTCTGTATATGCCACACTGCATGGAGTTACTACCTGTTGGGGAGAGAGGGAAAGCCTAAGTGCTTTCAACATGGGTGGGAAAAGCAAATGTAGGGCGGGCTACAGTGGCTCAGTGGCAGAGTTCTTGCCAGCCATGCTGGAGACCCAGGTTCATTTCCCGGTGCCTGTCCATACAATGAAAAAAAACAAACATGAATGTAAAGGAATTGTGCATTTTTGGAATTCTGAACCCAGTAGCTCTGTGTTCCCATATTTCTTTTGCAGACCCATTAGCTTTTCTTCCTGGGTGAAATGCTGTGCATCAATAACAGTGCCTCTGAAAATTCTGGCAGACTGTACATGAATAAAAGAAGTGACTTTATCAATGTGTTTACTTGGATTTCTTCCTCTTTCAGTGAAGCCAAACCCAAAGGTAGCACTCAACAAAAGGAAGGAGGAAAAATAAATTATCTTTCCAAAACTGACAGAGCATGTGACTGTTTGTACCCAATAACGCTGATGAATTGTGGTGGATGCCCACGAAATTTACTAAGTACAATTCCTCCTCTAAAATCTTTACAGCCATCGGTGTTTCAGCATTCAGAATTGCTTTAGGATTTTCAAAATCAGTAATATTGTACAGTTGTCAGATATACCCAACACCAGCAGTATGGTCTGGGGTGACTATTCATTACTGAACAGTCTCCTTTCTATACTGAAACATATGAACGCTCACACAAAATTAACTTTACAACAATAATAAAAGACTATAAATACTCTCACAAGCATTTAGGTCAAAATTCAGATTTTGCCACCACAAAAATTTGCCACAATCCTATGAGAGAAATAAATTCTTTTTAAGCCTCTTTGGTGTTTTAAGAGTCAATACAGAATAAAGGTGTTGCAGATTTTGGTGTGAATGCTTCACCCATCAGCCTAGGACTATGATGATCAATAATTGTTTCTACCACATTTTTCCTAGGACAACCAGGCCCTGGTTTATATTCTCATGTACAAGGAGAGGGAGTAGTCCGAATGGATGAATTGTAAGTACTGTATGTCTAACTCAAAGCTCTCAGCTAGGCACCCACCGAACCCAGAGTGAGTGAGGCTGGGAACATAGCTTTTCTCCTACTGTTTGTCTACGACCAGTGTCTCAGGATGATCAGTTCTTCTCCTAAATTAAGACACCATCATCGTCCAAGTGCAGCTGTGTTAGGAAGGTTGAAAAGGAACACGGGGACAGCACCAGCTTGCTACCTTCTGTCTCTGTGCTAATTGTCATAAGGATCCTGCCTCTTTTATGTCTAGATGTGATTTTGTTCTTCCATGCTGTGTGCAGACATCATCGTCTGTTAAGCTCTTCTTCCTGAGCACAGGAGCTTATGAGGAGTTGGAGAGCTGTCCACACTCCTTCTAGTCCAGACTTTTGTTCAGAATAAGCTATTTCTATTTCTACTGACTAAAGATGGAGTTGTTGTCTTCAAACATTCCATACATTTCCATCCCTAAATCCTCAATTTACTTGTTGATGTTTCTCCTTGGATATTATAACCTAACTTGTAACTAAAGCTGAGCTTATAATATTCTTATATTGGTTTCTTCCCGTCTTCCCTTTCCCAGAGCCAACTAGCTCAAAACCCTATGACTCTAAAGCCTACTTTGCCCTCAAAACAGGGACAGGAAGTAAAGCCTACCAGCTCTTCCTCGGGAATGCATTTCCTTTGTTCTGACTGTTTCGGAAACACAGAGCTGAGCTCCAGTGGCACTCTTAATACGAGAATATCGCATCCGATCTGCAGTAGGCCAGACAACCCACCAGAGTCAAATGAATCAACTGAAGCACACTTTTGTCTTGTCTTTGCTCTTTTCAAAACGCTATAATATTCCAAGGATTAGAGAAAAATATAAACTCTATATTCAGCTTTCAGAGCCTCTATAATACAGAACCAATCCTCTGCTATCAGGCAAGATCCTTATAGATGCACTGATCTACTCACTGCACCCACCATATCCCAGAACTCACCAGCAATTTCCCTACCCCTCGCACATTACCAGGTCGTCCTCCTCATTCAGACCTGACTCCCCCATTCATCAAAGTTCAACTCAAGTTTACTCACCCTTCTTTTATCATCTAGACCCTAATCATTATGAAACAGACTCCTAGTCATCCTCCAATAGCCATTCTTCCCTTTTCTCCCATAATAACAGAACCCAAGGTTTTAGCTGGTACTTAACACCCAAGACTCTTGCACGTAGGTGTGATAAGTTGTGACCAGTGGAATATGAATGGAAATGACGTGCTAACCTTTAGGGAAGGGCATAGCGTGTGGATAAGAGAACACCACTGGAATGGCAGAGCAAGAAAAAAAAGGACTTGGGCACCTGAAAACCTTGCAGAGGGTGGGCCACCGTGGCTCAGCAGGCAGAGTTCTCGCCTGCCATACCAGAGGACCCGGGTTCAATTCCCAGTGCCTGTCCACGTTAAAAACAAAAAAGACTTTGCAGAGCTGAGTGGCCATAAGAGCTTACATAAGAAAAATAAAATCTACCTTGTTTAAGTCATTGTTATTGGAGGCCTCTATCATAGTTTTCTGTCTGTCTTGCTCAATTACTTTTTCATATTGACATCCTAGAATTATTATCTTCTCACTTACATACATCGTCTTTACTCAATGTGAAGAGAGACCATGGCTTTTTTGTATCAGCTATCTTCAGTGCAGCTGCTCCCATACATACCTTGCTCTGGTACAGTGCACTAAAAATTTAATAAATAAAACTGTACTTCATTTATCCATTATCATTGAAGAATGAATTATTCTTCACCTAAGTGCTTTGGCAATAAATACAACCATATTCTATTTATCCAAGATCATTAAAGGATGAACTATTTCACACAAATGTATTTCCAAATAAAACTATAATTTCCCTTTAATGTAAAACATTTTGGGGGAGTGCAAGAGTACTTCAGTGGTAGAATTCTCACCTGCCATTCGGGAGACCTGGGTTCGATTCCTGGCTACTTCACCACAAAAGAACGAACAAACAAAAGAAAAAAAAAAAACAAAAGTTCAACAAATGGTGCTGTAATAATGGGATACATGGAAAAAGAATGAAATATGACCCTTGCCATATGACATAAAAAAATTTTAAAGAACATTTGCTAATAAAAACATCTGAAAATGTGTTTTAGTCTTTGCTGACTTATTGCACAGAAAATAATATGTTATAACAATACAATAATATAATAATATAATAATATTGCTATATTATATATAATATAATTTATTATATTATTATTGTTATAATAATTATATGATTAATATAATATCAGAATGTTATAATAATAACAGCATAATTGATGCTTTATGTCTTCAGGCCATAATTTTGAGTTTTCATTTTGTATTTCTCTCTCTCTCTCTCTCTCTCTATATATATATATATCAGTAACATGTGAAGTATGTGTTCCCAAATAGGGAAGACCTAGAAAGCCTTTTATGAAGTCTTTCATAACACCATTTTTTATGACTGTAAAGCTAATGCCTATTCATTGTAGAACATTTAGATGGTCCACAAGAAAACAGTCTGAAATCTTACATCTTTAGCAATGTTTTTCTTGTCCATTGTTAGAAGATTGTTAGCAATTTTCTTCCTGCCATTCATGTGATGTTTCCATGAGCCCATCACTTCTGATTTTCTGCTTCTAACATTTCCTTTTATTTAGGCATCTTAGAATTATGTAAAGATACAGAGGCAAACAAATCTAAAGGAAAGCTGAAATGTTCCACTACAACCAAAAAAATGAGTTTAAGGTATTAAACTTTCCATTATTTTTCTCCTATCTTTATAAGCCAGCCTTAGAACATTTCCTGGAGAAAAAGCTGTGGCATGCAAGAGTTGGAAACCTTGAGATTGCTGATCTCCAGGTTTCTTAGCATCCCTTATTAAGTACTGAGATTCTAAAGCCAAGTTATAGGGATAGAAAAAAAATTAATAGAAAAAATTGTTGTGAGTCATTAAATGTAAGAGGAGACATGCCTCTTGCATTTGCAACTCATGAACCATGGTCTCTATCAGTAATGCAACATATTTGACTGGCCCCTCCGGATCACCTGCAAACCTTCTGAGGCTCGGGGTTTGTCTCTTCTGCTGGCCTATGAGACATGTATTAGCCAGGTCAACCTTAGTGAGGATAAGTCCAAATGGTAACTCCACATACGATCACTGATCTGTTATTACATTCCTATTTTCCCCAGGTCTGTGAAAAAAAATCGGGAAAATCACAACGGATTATATTATAAACTTAGTCTGCTGTAGATCAAGATGAGACCTCTTCATATCCTCTGAAATATGGTATATAATTATTGAGCTAGAGAAAAATGTAATAACAACGAATGCAGTATACCAAAAGCAGTTTGCTTTTGCCTGAAAAGCACAACAGTACAAGGTAATGATCTCGTGTCAAACCTATATCAATCTACTATGTCATAATTTAATTTGCAAAACTTCTCTCATCCCATTATCTCACAGGATATCATGATACTTCACTATATTGAAGGCAGGACTTGGAGAGCAGAAGGCACCAGTTGTTCTAGATATCTTCAAGTGACATATAGGCATTAGAATTTGGGAGATAATTTCAAAGAAGGTCAAGTTCTGACATCATAATGAAGTTCTATGTGTCTGGAAATGACACATTTGACTACACATTTTAATGTTTACTTCTAAGAAATATGTGGGCTTCTTTGGATTTTTGAAAAGCGTATGCCATATTAAAAGCTTTTTAGCTTCGGCTGTCCGGGTGGTTCATGGTAGAATGCTCGCCTTCCACACGGGACACCTGGGCTCAATTCCCGGAACATGCACCCCCCCAAAAAAAAGATCGTTAGTATCAAAAATCGCCTACAACAAGAGAAAGCTATCTAGCAGATACAGGATGCAGTTCAAATAGCTTTGCTAGTTGTTCCTTCTGACCATAAAGTTCCGATGGGGCTTAACTCTCTGAGGCAGACTGGAATAATGTACAAAGCCTGTTGCCAAACTGTATACAGGAGCAGGAGTAGCCTGGGACCAGCACTGCTTATCATGCACTTAGTATTTCCCGATGCATCAACCCTTAAGTCTTCAAACGCCCAACAAATTCTCAAGACCAGTTAGAAGTGATGTATGCAAGATTTGGCTGGAAAAGATTATGAAGGCACAATAATTTTTCATAAGCAGATAGATCAGTTTCTCAAAGTGCCTGCCACACAGCCATCTTTTCCTAAATCTACTTTCAGGGCCTTGGGGAAAAATCCCTGTAACTAGGAAGAAAATCATTCAAGCCCTGTTTACAGATGGCATTTTATTAAATGGTGGCATCAGCTGGTAGCAATTACAGCCTCACTCATGGGTAGCCTTCAATGATAGTGAAAAGATGAGGAATCCCAGTGGGCAGAATTTATTTTTAAAATCAACTTTCTTAAGGTATAATTTACATAAAATAAATGCCACAGATTTTAAGTGTAGAGTTTGATGAGTTTTGCAAATATGCATCTGCGTAACCACATCCCGGGTAGGATACATCACGTGTCCATCTCCCCAGAGAGCTCCTTGCATTTTCTCTGAGCTGAATCCCCCCATGTTCGCCCTCCCACCACAGAACCACTGATATGGTTTCTATCACTTTGGATTAGTTTTGCCTAATGTAGTACATAATCAAAATAAAATCATACAGTATGTACTCCTTCCTGGTTAATTTTGCTTTATACAATGTCTGTGAGTTTCACCTGTGGGGTTGCATCTATCAGCAGTACATTCACTTTTATCACTTAGTGTATTTCATGTACATGTATGACGTAGGAACTTTGTTTATCTAGTCACCTGTTAATATGCATTGTGCTGTTTCTAATTATTAATTCCTATAAATAAAACCACTAGAACATTCATGTTTACATTGTTTCATAAACAAAGGCATTCCCATTTTTCTTGAGAAATATTTATGAATGGAATTGTTGAGCCATATAGTAAATGTATGTTTAAAATAACAAGGAATGAGTAGACTGATTTTTAAGTTATAGAGTTTTTACCTACTTTGCCTGAAGAAAGGCATGGTCTGAGATAGAACACTATAGCAATACATGGGCAGTGGCTAATAGTTTGGCTAAATAGGGTCTTATCAAAAAAAAAAAAAACCCACCAGTTGATTTAAGGGGAGTTGGGGAAAAATGTGTGAAAGGGCTTGCAGATGAGAACATTGATTCTCATTTGCTGAATACTCACCACAAGGTCCTCACCACAAAGAATGCTCCCAACAAACGGATGGTGAGATAACCCTTGGACCTACTCTCACGGAACCGCATCTGCTAGTATATGTCTAATATGCCAGCAATGGAAAACAACCCTGAGCTAGAGAGCAATGTGGGTGGCCAGTCAATTACACTGGGTCTTTTCCATTGTGGAGAGTTACCAGTTTCTCCTCCTTGGAAATTATTCTTATTCTGAATCATGATTAGTAATGAACTTACTAGATGGAATTTCAGAAAAATATTATCTACTGATAAAAGAATGCATTACTCATTTTATAGTGAAATAAGGCAATCAGGTGATACTCATAAAATTTATTGCTTCTATTATGTACACCATCACCTAGTCAATATCTTATGAATTAGAGGTGCACTCTTATATGGTGTCATAAATGACCAGTGTGTTTTCTGGTCTCGATATTAAAAATACACATATCATGACTCTAATGGCTCACAACCTTTTTGCTTCTGTTCACACAACTCCTGACTTTGCCGGTTGGAAAGTTATCTTCACCCAAGGTGTGAGTAACTTAAGGAATCCAGATATCAGCAATCTCAAGGTCCCATCCTGCTATCCTCCTTTCCTTTTGAGGTCACATTGCGGAAGAGATGGAGAAGAGGACAAACCACAAGGAAACCTGAGAAACAGAAGTTTTTTAGAGAAACTGAAATTACCAAAGAGAGTATTTAAATTATCAGATCTAAATTTTATAAAGGGTTCAACGTTAACTTACATTTATTTTCTTGTTCATCAGCAGATGTATGCTCATAAGGAAAAACAATCATAAATACAGATATCACTTGTAATCTGAGTTATATTTTGGAAGCTTCATTATAATAGTATCCACTGGAGCACATTTAGGAAAGGCAATTTTAATTGGGCAGGCTGAGGAACCTCTGCAAAGTAATAGATTTTTTAACCCAAAATTAATCAATGCCAAATACAATAAAACGTTATATGTCCAGTGATCATTTGTCCATTCTTAGAAATTAATCTAGAAGAAAAAATTAGAAAGTAAGCAGAAATGCTCAGGGTTTTATCTAATTATTGGGGATTGGATTACATATACAGGAAAAAACAGGTTCTTAATCTTAATCCATCCCTGTGGGCACAAACCCACAGGAACTCTGGAGATGTTATTTTTAATTAGGGTATGGCCAACTAAATTGGTTTGATCTTTAAATCAGATTACTGGGGTCCTTTAAAGCAGAAGGAAATACAGGTACAGAAAGAGAAAGCCACAGGGAACCCTAGAAACTCAGTCAATGGAACCCAGAAACAAAAGAAGATGCCACTGTGTGTATAGCCATGTGATAGAAAAACCAAGAAGGAAGCAACCCTTCTAGCCTCAGAAACCATGGGTCAATAGATAAATAAATAAATAAATTCCTGTTAGGCCAACCCATTACATGGTATTGGTTAAAGCAGCTGGGAAACTAAGATACTACTAGATCCTATTATGCCATCCATAGTAACATTTGATTTATGGAAGCTTCATAACTAATTTAATTTAATCAATTCTCTATTATTTGGACTTCAGATATTTCCAATTTATAAAATTATAAATAATAATTGCTCATGTTCTAATGAAGTTATTTTTCATATTTCTGATTGTTTCCTTAGTCTAAATTCTAGAACTGGGATTTCCAGGTTAAAGGATTTAAATATCCTTAAAGCTTTTGGTATTTTTGGCCCACTTTCAAAAATACTGTATGTATACTTTCATCTGGAACATAAAATAATATCCATTTATCTTTGCCAATGTTGCATTTTATAGTATTTTAAATTTTTTGTAATTTGATGGGAGTAAAGAATACTGTTATTTCATTTTTCATTTTTAGATTAACAGCAGTTAAATATTTTATATGTGACCATTTTTGTCATTTTAGCGATTTGAGGCACTAGAATTCAACTAAACTGGCAAAGACACCATAGAAATGAGTACCAATGATGACTATAATCCCTTTTAAATAAGTACCTTTTAATTTTTCTAAGGCTTTCTTTAAATCCTCAGTGATTAACAATCTGGGATACAGGTAGAAGTAAATTTAATTCTCATGTCAAAACAATTAAAATATAAGTTAAATACTCCTTTTTGGTTGTGTCTGTAATGTAGGAACTCATTTCAGTAGTTTAGTCTCCTGGCTGTTGGATTCAGCTCTGGGTCACACCATTCAAGCCTAGAGAACCTTTAATTAGCCTGAGCTGCATTTGGATATCACAGGGCTGGTTGCCAAGCCATTTATTGTAAAGGGAAACCCTCACATATATTCATATTTTTTTTACATAGCTGTGCTCGTTTTGTAAACAAGTCTTAGTTTTAACTAAATAAAGTATTATTTGGGCCAAGTAAACTCTGGATTATGAAAGTAAGATGAATTCACATTCACTAAACTCACCATATTTCTAATTCTACAAGAATTCACAAATCCATCACAGCTAGACTTCTCAGCAAGGAGCAAGGTGAAACTCTCCTGGTGATTCAAGACCATTAAGAACATTATAGGGTTTAGCTGAACAGACAATTATTAAGTTAGTATATAAAAGACAACTGTCAATTTGAACATAGAATGAGATAGAGCTCAGAGACTAGCTGTAATATGTAAAATCCCAGTAGATTATTTTTACAGAAAAAAACACCCAGTATAAACAGCAATTCTAAATTCTCGGGAAAAAAAATTGAATCCTCTTAATTCTGCTACAGAAAAAAAAATGCTAATGTCTCTAATCTGAGGAACATAATTAAAAGAAGGCCTAGGCCATGCCCTTGATCCTGAGGTTTACTCTTGTGAAGCTTCCATAGGTAGTGGAGAAGCTTACACTACCGATAGGCATACCTAAGAGTTACTTCTGCAGGACCTCTGTTGTTACTCAGATGTGGCCTCAGTCTCTCTAAGCCCAACTCTGCAAGTGAAATCATTGCCCTTCCCCCTATGTGGGATATGACATCCAGAAAGTCTCCCCGGCTACATGGAAGAGGACCCCCAGGGTGAATTCAGACCTGGCACCATGGAATCAACAATTACCTGACCAAAAGGGGGAAAAGAAGTGTAACTACTAAAGTATCAGTGGCAGAGAGAGTTCAAATAGAGTCAAGAGGCTACTCTGGAGATCATTTTTACTCAAGCTTCAGTTAGACATTGCTACCTATCATAACTTACCAAACTCCAAACAGGACCATTCCAGCCAATCCTCAAGAACACCTAGGGCAATATGTAAGATTCCACAAGGGTTCCGTGCACTAGAGTAACTTTCCAGAAACCTACAACCTCCAGTTGGGTCTCTGGCCCAGATAAGTCCTGAAACCTAGAGGGTCCAGCCTCTCCAGAACATCAGATAGTTCCATCTCACTACCCCATATTATTTTTTCTTAATTTTTTTTATTAATCCAAAAAAAGAAAAGAAATTAACACAACATTTAGAAATCATTCCATTCTACACATGCACTCAGTAATTCTTAGTATCATCACATAGATGTATGATCATCATTTCTTAGTACATTTGCATCGATTTAGGAAAAGAACTAGCAAAACAGCAGAAAAAGATATAGAATGTTAATATAGAGAAGAGAATTAAAATAATAATACTAATAAAAATATATATATAAAAAAGGAAAAAGAAAAAAAACAAAAACAAAAGATATAAACAAACAAACAAACAAACAAAAACCATATTTCAGGTGCAGCTTCATTCAATGTTCCAACATAGTTACATTACACTTAGGTATTATTGTGCTGTCCATTTTTGAGTTTTTGTATCTAGTCCTGTTGCACAGTCTGTATCCCTTCAGCTCCAATTACCCATTATCTTACCCTGTTTCTAACTCCTGCTGGTCTCTGTTACCAATGATATATTCCAAGCTGATTCTCTAATGTCGGTTCACATCAGTGGGACCATACAGTATTTGTCCTTTAGTTTTTGGCTAGACTCACTCAGCATAATGTTCTCTAGGTCCATCCATGTTATTACATGCTTCATAAGTTTAGTCTGTCTTAAAGCTGCATAATATTCCATCATAGGTATACGCCACAGTTTGTTTAGCCACTCGTCTGTTGACGGACATTTTGGCTGTTTCCATCTCTTTGCAATTGTAGATAATGCTGCTATAAACACTGGTGTGCAAATGTCTGTCTGTGTCTTTGCCCTTAAGTCCTTTGAGTAGATACCTAGCAGTGGTATTGCTGGGTCGTAATCCATTCTGCCATTCTATGTCTTTTGATTGGGAAATTCAGTCCATTAACTTTTAGTATTATTACTGTTTGGATAATATTTTCCTCTACCATTTTGCCTTTTGTATTATATATATCATATCTGATATTCCTTCTTTCTACACTTTACTCCATACCTCTCTCTTCTGTCTTTTCATATCTGACTCTAGTGCTCCCTTTAGTATTTCTTGCAGAGCTGGTCTCTCGGTCACAAATTCTCTCAGTGACTTTTTGTCTATAAATGTTTTAATTTCTCCTTCATTTTTGAAGGACAATTTTGCTGGATATAGAAGTCTTGGTTGGCAGTTTTTCTCTTTTAGTAATTTAAATATATCATCCCACTGTCTTCTAGCTTCCATGGTTTCTGCTGAGAAATCTACACATAGTCTTATTGGGTTTCCCTTGTATGTGACAGATTGTTTTTCTCTTGCTGCTTTCAAGATCCTCTCTTTCTCTTTGACCTCTGACATTCTAACTAGTAAATGTCTTGGAGAACGCCTATTTGGGTCTATTCTCTTTGGGGTGCGCTGCACTTCTTGGATCTGTAAATTTAGGTCTTTCATAAAAGTTGGGAAATTTTCAGTAATAATTTCTTCCATTAGTTTTTCTCCTCCTTTTCCCTTCTCTTCTCCTTCTGGGACACCCACAACACGTATATTTGTGTGCTTCATATTGTCATTCAGTTCCCTGATCCCCTGCTCAAGTTTTTCCATTCTTTTCCCTATAGTTTCTGTTTCTTTTTGGAATTCAGATGTTCCATCCTCCAGTTCACTAATTGTAGCTTCTGTCTCTTTAGATCTACCATTGTAGGTATCCATTGTTTTTTCCATTTTTTCTTCTTTGTCCTTCACTCCCATAAGTTCTGTGATTTGTTTTTTCAGATTTTCTATTTCTTCTTTTTGTTCAGCCCATGTCTTCTTCATGTCCTCCCTCAATTTATTGATTTGGTTTTTGAAGAGTTTTTCCATTTCTGTTCGTATATTCAGCATTAGTTGTCTCAGCTCCTGTATCTCATTTGAACTATTGGTTTGTTCCTTTGACTGGGCCATATCTTCAATTTTCCGAGCATCATCCATTATTTTCTGCTGGTGTCTGGGCATTTGATCAGATTTCCCTGGGTGTGGGACCCAGCTGGTTGAAAGGTTTTTCTGTGAAATCTCTGGGCTCTGTTTTTCTTTTCCTGCCCAGTAGGTGGCGCTCGTGGCGCTCATCTGTCTGCAGGGCCCACCAGTAAAAGATGCTGTGGCTCCTTTAACTTGCCAATCCGAATCTCACAGTCGGCCCGGGAAACCGCGCGTGGTGGTGGGGGTCGCCAGCCGCCGCGGCTTGGGGGAGTGCCGGTCCAAATTGCCCAGCTGGCCTGAGACACCAAGCATGGCGGGAGGGCCCCGCTATCCAACGTTCCCAGTCAGACCGGGGAGCCACGTGCGTGGAGGGGACCCCAGTCGCCAGCCGCCCCGGCCGGGAAAACGCGCACCCCTCAGGTATCTCACCGCAGCGGATTCTCCCTGCCCATTCAGCCATTCCAGAATGGGGTACGCTGTCTTTTTGGTCTCTGTCGTGGCTCTGGGAGCTGTTTCGTATTGTTTCTGTTTCTTTAGTTGCTGTTCTGGAGGAGGAACTAAGACCCGCGCGTCTTACTAAGCCGCCATCTTCTCCGGAAGTCTCTCTACCCCATATTATTGACAGCCCTTCCAACATGAAAAAGTTAGAATGGCCATAGCCCAAACACCCCTAAGGAGAAGGATAGAAAGATCAAAGGTGATGGTGGAGCTATACAGAAAAGATAGGATTTAAGAAATGAATATGATTGCTGAATCATTAAATTGATATCTGTTTTAGTCTCCAGTATCTTAGAGCAGGTAGATGCAAAAACCTAAAATTGTGGAATTGTAACCTATGCCAAACTCTGAAATATGTTCTACAACTAATTGTGGTACTGTGCTTTGAAAATTATTGCTTTTTTGTACATATGTTATTTCTCACACACAAAAAAGAAAAAAGTCAATTGTGATGATAAAAAATTACTTATTCCCTCTAACTTTTTATATTCTGGAGCAGCTAGAAGGGAAAATATGAGAGGATCGTATGGTAGCCCATGACAAACTCTGGGATCTGCCCTGTAACTACTTGTTAAACAGTGCTTTGAAAATTATTGTATTTTTCTTTCTTTGCTTTGTATATATGTTATACTATACAATAAAAAAGCTAAAAAGAAAAAAAAAAAGACGGCTGAGAGTCCTTGAATGATTTTCTTCAAATGAGAAGTTAGAATGAAAGTATATAAAATTTGGAATGAAGAAAATGATTGGTATAAGCTTTAAGAATATATTCTTGTGTCACATTAGGATGAGGTGAATACCTGAAGTCATGAACTAAGGTGTGGTGTGTCAGCAAGGATAAGAGAAGTAAATCAATTTGGCCTCTTGACCAACTGCTTCTTGAGTAAGAGATGAAGAAATCTCTGATTTTCACTATATACTAGGGAGTGGATGGTAGAGTTATTGACCGAAATAGAGAATACAAGCAGAGGTGCTATTTTCATACTGTAAGTGGTGAAGGTGGAGCTGGGAAAGGGAAACATGTTGTTTTTAATTAGGGAAACCCACATGGAGAAATCCAGTAGGCTGTGAGATTCTAAAATTAATCTCTAGTTAAAAGGAGCTTTGGGTACTATTAGAAATCATGCAGCCATTGAAGCTATGGGAACAGTTAAGATCAACCAAGGACAGCTTTAAAAAATGAGAAGAGGTAAAGGTCAGAAAAAGAAGTTCGGTAAATATCAGTATTAAAGAGATGGTCCAAAATAACATCATCTATAAAGGAGATTAAAATGTAAAATGGTCGAACGTGGAGCACAAATAAGAGGTGATCGAGAAGCCAAAAGAATAGAAAGTGTAAAGAAGATGGGCGTGGTCAAAAGTGTCAAATCTTGGTAAGAGGACAAGTAAGATAAGGACTAAAGGTGTTCACAGGATTGAGAAATAGGAAGGCATTAAATGTTACTTGGGCAAGCAAGAGATTTAGGGACTGGCAGAGGGAGAAGCCAGAGCAGGCTGAGTTGATTAACCAATGGGAAGAGAGAAAGGAAGCATGTGTAGGCTCTCTGGTTTCTCTTGCTCCCTCAGAATTCCTGTTTTCATGGTTTATAGTAACATGAAGGTTCACCTGTCCATGCTCAGGAGCACCAGAATGATCATCTCTTATAAGAGGCCCAAACAAGGCTCTAGAACCACCTACTTACTGCACACAATATCTTTTAGGGCTATTTAGGATTTAGGAGTAGGATTTGGGGATAAGGAATTTCTGTTAATATTTCCAGTGCAGTGGACACTTTTTTAATGACTCATTTCTTTCTTACAAGAACACCTTAAATTGGGTAACTATACCTGACTTGTACAGGTCAGGATTTAGACTCATGCACGTTAAGTTCTCCAAGTCCCATGGGAAGCACCCAGTGCAGCTGGGGTACAACTTCAGCTGCCTGACCTCAAAGCTCATCTGTTTTCCAGCAGGCATTGTTTCTCACTTCCCAGCCACCCTTCGGCTGTGCCTCAAGGTGGGAAAGGCTCAGGGACTGAGCCTGGGCCAAGGATACTGTCATATTTCCTATCATCCATCCCAGGCAGTCTTTAGGGTAGAACCCAGTATCCCCTCCGTGAGGAGTCTAAACTCAGGCTCCAGAGAATTCGTCATTATTCCTGTTTACACGTCTCCTTTCCCAAAGCTCAGAAGTGAAAAATAGTTCAAGTGAGGGCTAGGAGCATGCAGTTGTCTCACAGTTTGAAAATTTGCACAGTCTATTCAAATAAGCATTTCAAAATGGTTTTACCTGTATTATTAATTATCCTATTGCTTATAATATTACCTTTAAATAAAGTAAATACTTACTTTTTCTGATTGGAAAAATATATGATCAAAGTGGGAAATTTGGGAAAGTTCAGTAGAGCTTATACCCACTTGAACTTGCTAGATTAATCAACACACTCCCCTCTCTCTGTTAACCACACTAAGGCTGAATTTGTCTGTGAATGGTCACTTGTATATGGCGTGTTTGCAGCATCTCTTCCTACGGGTTCATTTCCATGCCTTCCAAGAGTAAGGATATTTATTCATATACTCATTTATGCCAGTTGTACCTATTAATGTGTTTGTGAAGTATAATTAAATGTCACATAGGCCCGAAAATATGAGTGTGAAAAGAAACAGAGCTATTGAGTATTAAAAAAATAATTTGAATTCATTGGAAAGACCTGATAAAGATAAGTAATTAAAATTTGCTGTTGAATTAGGTGTAAATAGAACAACTGTTTAAAAAAAATCATAATAATCTGCACTTGGATAACTTCCCAGTCTCTTTAAATCCCTACTAAAAACACCTGTGGGTCTAGTTCATCTAAGGCGACAAAAATGTGGAACTCCAGATAACAGAACTGTACTCAAAAAAAAAAAGCTTTTGTCTTACAAGAAAAATTCATCAAATAAATGAACATTCATAAATTTAAAGTTAAAATGAAATGTTTAGGTTCTGTATGTATTATTCTGCTATTGTCTGCTTTGACAGAGCTTAATTTAACTGATCAACCACCTTTGGTATTCTTGTTAAGTCAATAGCAATCACCCATCATCCTACCAGCTATATCACTCAGCAATGTTAATCATGATTGCTAACAACGCATATATTCTCTCGAGTCCTTTTCCTTCCATCTATTTTACATGGGCTTAGAATTAGACCTTACTGTACACACTTGTTTGTAGTATGTAGTGCAAGCTTTTCATTGTATATAAATCTTTTTTTTCCTTTTCTAAATCTATTTTATTTTAGTTTTTTTTTTTATCTTGTATGCTGTATGGTGGGGGTCACATTTCATTCTTTTCCCATGTGACTATCCCATTATCATAGCACCATTTGTTGAACTTTTTCCTCTTTTGAGGGGAAAGTGCATGGGCTCAGAATCGAACCCAGGTCTCCAGCATGGCAGGTGAGAATTCTACCACTGAACTACCTTTGCACCCCATTTCTACTTTATTTTAGTTTTATTGTCTTATTATTTTAATAGAATATTTCATATTCAATAAAATACACAGCTCACTTTTGCCAACTTTTGAATAAACCAAAAACTCTGTTCAAAATAAAGAGCATAAAAATCATCACACCCCCAGAAAGTTCTCTCATATTCCTTTCCAGTCAATCACCATCACCACTACCCCCAGAGGCAACACCTTTCTCATTTTATTACCATAGAATACTTTTACATGAACATGGATTTCATATAAATGAAATTATACAGCCTATGGACACATGTTTTCATTTCTAAGTCATGGAACAAAGCATACTTAGCTTTATGAGAATCTACCAAAGTTTTATTCAAAAAGTGATCATATTATTTTACAACCCCACCAGCAAACTGTGAGAGTTCCAGTTATTTCAGGTGCTCACGACATTGAGTAGTCTTAATATATTTTTATTTCATCCATTTTTCTAGGTGTGGAATGGTATCTCATTAGAGTTTTCATTTGCATCTCACTTATGAGTAATGACATTGTGCATCTTTTCATGCTCCAAAATATCATTTTTAACAGCTGAGTTTATTCTATGATGTGGATATACTAACATTCACCTTCTCTGCTAGGTCTGTCCTATCTATCCTACCTAATGTCGCGTCACTCTCTCACTCCAAGCACTAACTCTGTATTAACTTGTCATCTCTTACCTCTATGCCTATTTATTCACATGTATATATTCATCAGTATATATATTAGGACTTAAATGCCATGAGATTAAGAACTTAGCTCATTTTAGTCAGCACCATGTTCCCAATGCCAAGATCAGTGCTTGACACATAGTATTAACTTATTTGCTGAATGAACTGTTTAACCAACAAAATGCTATCTGGTATTTTCCCTGGTATCTCCTGCTCCTTCTTCATAAACTTTCTCCCACCCTGAAACTTCCTCCCCACATCAATTTGAGCACAGAAAAATTCTGTATTTAATTCTTCCAAGAATAAAGATACTGCAGAAATGAGGAAGAGAGTTCTTCTTGCTTTCAGGTTTCCAGGTATGTTTTATACAACTCTTGGCAGAGAAAATACATTTGAGAGTGTGATAGGTTCTGGTGTCTTCTTGGCCAAGTGATGATGCCCAGTTGTCTGGTCAGGCAAACACTGGCCTGACTATTGCTGCAAGGATATTTCATGGCTGATTGATAAACCAGAAGATTGGTGTATTAAATCATCAGTCAGTTGATTGCACCTGTGGCTGATTACATCTACAATCAACTAAGGCATGCCCACACACCATGATAATCCAATCAGTTGAAGCCTTTTTAAGGGGGGAGAGAGACTTTCACTGCTTCTTCAGTCAGTGAGCCTCTCCTGTGGAGTTCATCTGGACCCATCATTGGAGCTGCCAGCTTCACAGCCTGCCCTACAGATTTTGGACACTTCCATTCCCAAGTTTGCATGAGACACCTTTATAAATCTCATATTTACAGATCTCTCCTGTGGGTTCTGTTTCTCTAGAGAACCCTGACCAATATGGAGAGTTTGTCTTTTCATTTGTGCTTTCATATTCATTTTATCAAGATCACTTTAAAATATAGAATGGTCCAGTTTGTTGTGCAGAAAGGGGAAAAGCTTCCCTGTACTCTCTAAATGTAACTGGTAGGGACAGTCCTAGGGTGGCCTGCCATATTTCCCTGAGGCCCACAAACACATTCTGTACACAGGTGTGTCCTCCTGGCTGTATAAAACATAATCTTCTAGTGGATGAGGGGATGCCAGCACGTTCATTCTTCTATTGTTCTGAGCACATGGAAACATTCACGGGAGGTAGTGTGGTTCAGATGGGGGTGTTTTATTACATCCAGTTCACACCTTGGCAGGGAGGGAATAGCATTCCCCACAAGCCCACAAACACAAGCGAGGGTTGCTGTGACTAGAATATCTCCCTGCGTCAGCCCCAGCCAAGGATTGAGATCCACTGGCTCTGGAGAACTGATACCCACTAGTGAAACCGATCTTGCTCTGTCTCTTCTCTATGGCAGTAAAACATCTTTCCATTGGAGCGTTTGTGGCTGGCGCTTTCGCTGTTAACCCCAACACCTCTATTGGAGTGGGTTGACATTGCTTTAGGTGTCCCTCCTTCTAATGGCAATTACTAACTTAAGTAGACATCCCTGAACATGGCAAATCCATAGTGAGGTGATTTCCACACTCTTACTTCCTATATCTATAAAACAGATGGCTTCTTCCAATATATACATCAAATCCATGCATTTTCTCCATTTCTACTGTTACCACCAGTCTTCACCTCATCATCTCTCACCCAGACCACTACAACAGCCTCCCAGCTGGTCTCTCCATTTCCTTGCTCCACTCCAATATGATCTAAACATATCTGCAAGTGTTCTTAAAATTTCAACCAGAGCATGGCACTGTGACATGACAGCTGTGGCATGACCTAAAGACTTCCCACAGCTTCCCAGGGCACTCAAGAAAAACTCCAAAATCCTGTCTCATCCATTCTCTGCCCTCTTCTCTAACTTAACCTCCTTCTTCTTCTCCTTTGCATATAGATTCCAGCCAAAATATCATTCTGATAAGCCCACTAAAATCCCAAGCTCCAATCCTGCCTCCCAGCCTTTGCATATGTCTCTCAGTGCAATATGGCTAACTGCTTCCCAATATCTCTCAGCTTAAATATCATGTCTTTAAAGAAGCTTTTCCCAGATTGCTGTATTTAAAGTCAATTAGATTCATCCCCACTTTAACAAATATTAACACTAGTTTGTTTTCTTTTCTTGTTTATACACTTTGAGTTTATTTTTATTTATAATTCTATTTATAGTTCACCTCTCTGCTCCACCAGACTGTAATTTCTTAGAGTTTGGATATCGTGTTTGCATTATATTTCCAGGACCACAACAGAGTGCCAAGCACAGAGTAGGACTCCAAGAGAAATTTGGTGAAAAAAATATTTACTCTGTCACTCTCACTCTTCCTTACCTTGCTATTAAGACCATTAAATTAGAAAAATTTTACACAACATGGACTTTGGAGGGAATTAAAAATACAATGGTGAGTGTACTATCAAATATTAGCAAACCAATAGGGCTAACATTTTAATTGGAGATACAGTCATCCTTATGTAATGGAGGGATCATTATTTTAAAATTTTATTCTTAAATACTATGCCTCTAACAGGATTATAGTTCAAATTTATGATACACATTGAATATACTGTCTATAATTTTTGTTATTCGATAAACTATTAACAAATCCAAGATTTCTAATGGAACAACTACAACAAAAAGCTGCAAAGAAGAAACAAAGAACACGCTTTGGTGCCGATTCATTATTTTCTGGCAAAATGACAAATGCCAAAGATACTACAAATTGATAACCAACTTCAAACAATTTAGTGCTATGTAATGCACATGCAATGGTAAATCTACATAGACTGCTAATCAGCAGTTGTGTGACAATTCAGAAGGTGTATCAGCATCTTTCAGTAACTCCTGTTCATCTTCGACAAGGCAGAGGGCACGGGCTCCCACCCCGAATACACAGGTTTCTAGATGGAGAAAGGGGAAGCCATCGTATGTATGTGGAGACTGACCACATAAGAGTCAATATCATTGTACTTCATAATTAGAAACTCAAAAACCAATCCTTCCATAAATTCTACCTTCAAATAAAACTGCTATTCTAGTCTCTTAAATTCTGGAGCAACTAGAAGGAAAAATATGAGAGGATCATATGGTAGCCCATGACAAACTCTGGGATCTGTTTAACTACTTGTTGAAGAGTGCTTTGAAAACTATTGTTTTTTTATTTCTTTGCTTTGTATATATGTTATACTATGCAATAAAAAAGTTTAAAAAGAAAAGAAAATGTTAGGGAAAGTAAATTTTGTTTATTATAATCATTGTTAATTATAAGTTCAAAATAATTATAAAAAGTTGTAAAATTTTATAAAAGTAAATTCTTTCATAAAATAATTGTAAAACATTTTTTTAAAAGGCCTTATAAAAGTGAAAAAAAACTGCTATTCTAACCAAGAAAAGATAAGAAAACATGAGATTTCTCCTTTCTGCACAAATATCAATTAAGGTATGGGCCTTTCTTAAGTTCAAAAATCAGAACACTGAATGATGGACAAACAGAAGCATTGAAAATGAGGATACTAGAGAAATGTGTTCCTACCATTTCTTTTCCCATCCAGGACAAACTGGACACAGCAGGGGGTCCTATTATCCATGCCATTATCGAATTGACCCAAGTGACAAAAAAATCAAAATGTCTTTTGTAGTCTTTTGTGGGGGTGGGGATTAGAGCTGGGAGGGGAAAAGCTGCTGCCTTTATCTTGACACCTTTTAAAACTAGGGAATCCATTTAATGTTGCATGCATTATTCCAAAATGGTAATTACCCTGAAAATATATGATAAACACATGCTAATGAGATAAGCTAACAAGGGCAAAAAATCCACTTTAATAATGCAATCATAAGAGAAAGAGTTTTAAGTGGATATGGGGGAAATTATTATAAGTGTCAAGGCTCACAAAATATAATAAAAGGGATTGACGTGTTTTATACATGCTAAATCACTGATGGGGATTTATTATCTACGCAAGATTCCCAGCTGACAGAAATGCAGACTCACCACATAACAATAACTTTTGTAAAATATTATCATTTAATTTTACATTTTTTCTCAGCTTTTTCATGAAGATTTTTCCCATGTAAATTTTCCCATGGGCTATGTCAAATCTTTTGAAGGAGGTATGATGAGTATTTTGTGTCTATTTATATGAAAAGGTACTGGTTATTTTTTTATCACATTTATTTCTCTCTCAGGAGAAATAAATAAGTAAAGCCTGTTGTGAAACACACGTGAAGTCAAAGTTTTCTGAGATAAATTAAGTACAGGGAAAAGAAGGGTTTAGGCTCATACTTAGAAATTTAAACAAAAATTTAAATAGGCATTGCTTAAGCTTGCTCAGGAGAAGCCATAAAAAAATGACTTTGAAAGAATGTAAGACAGAATAAAACCAAACAAGTGGAGAGAATTAGTTTGCAGGGAGGACTTACAAAATTCTGGGAGATAGAAATGGGGGAAATCATGTTAACTGTTGAAAAGAGAGCACAGGAAGTTAGGAATACAAGGGGTGGGGTCTGCAGTCTGAGCAAGTCAGTCTTCTGAACTTGACTCTAGAGACCCCTGGCTCAGGAGCAGGAAGAAGGAGGATGAGCTGAACCTGGGGGGCAAACTGAAGTAACACCAACATCCGTGTCCTTCCCTCCCCATAGGCGGACCTGCAGCAGCCCATGGTGGTAACTTCTAGTCCAAGCAAATAGACCAAAGAAATCTTCTCTAAACAGCTGAATAAACTGACTTGGGGAGAGAAAAGGCTGCTGGTGTGAGTATTGATTCCATACCATATTTTTATGAAAAAGAAAAGAAGATAATTTCCCAGAATCAAAGAAAGTTATAAATCTTCAGACTACCATAGTACTCTAAAGAGTGTCAAGCAGATTCATTGAAGAAGACTTATACCTATTTTTTTTAATTAAAATCTATTTCAGGTTTGAGAAGAATAAATTAAATTAAGACATATTTGAGAACTGGTTATACACATAAAAATGGATACCAGACTGGTTCTGGCTCCTGCAGTGTGGGTTAAGTTGGAGGTTCGTTCTTTCCATCAGAACCATAATGCTTTCCTGGACTTGACCCACCTTCTCCAGTGTCTCTCTGTCATGTTCTATGACTCATGTGGTGAGGAGAGTATCCAAAGAAGATTAGTTTGAGGATAAAACTCCTCTGCTGGCAAAGCCCACTCCGACAATACACATGGAGTATTCTATCATGAGTATTGTGATAAGTTCATGGTGCAGAATACAGAAACTGGTCAGGCACCATATCATTTGTAAGACAGTCCTTAAATTAGGAGCACATGAGATCCAGACCATGGTAGATTCTTGCTGCTATAAAAAGTTCTATAAACATGTATCCTATTATAAAAAGCAGTTATTAGGCAATGAATTAGATGATGCTCTGTTTAAAATGTCAGGAATTCAATGGTAAAGAAAGAACAGATTCTAAAACTTTCAGGGGAGGGGAAAGGGGTTGCATACAAAAAGAATTAGGGTGGCTTTAGACTTCTCACATATAAACTGTTATGCCTGAACACAATAGGGCAGTACTTTCAAAGAACTGAGAAGCGTTATCTTGAACTTGATGTCTATACCAGCTCTATTGTCAGTGAAAAACAAGAGAAGGAAAATGGGAGATCCAAGAAATGCTGGAACTAATGTAGAAATGCAGGGTATATAATCTCAGGATAATCAAAGTGTAGTAAGCACGAAAAAGCAATTGGCTAAGATTAGATCATGGAGGGTGCGGGAATGGTACCATGGTTCAGTGGTAGAATTCTCGCCTGCCATGCGGGAAACCTGGGTTTGATTCCTGGTCCATGCACTTCTCAAAAAACAAACAAAAAAACTTCAACAAATGGTGCTGCAATAACGGGATACTCACATGGAAAAATAATGAAATGTGACCCCGGCATACAGGATACACACAAAAAAATTAGATTATGTAGCGAGCCAGCACCAAAAACATCTTTAAAAAGAAAACTGTCACTCCATAGGTAGATGATGAAGAAGCTGGAATGATGTGCTGAATAAGGTATTATTTTTATTTCAACAAGAAGAGATGAAAGGTCCTAATTAACATACGTACACGCACAGAGAAGTTCATATGGCAAGATTTGATGCCGTGAAAGATAACCTACTTGACCACCACTGCTAGAAACATTCTCTCTTAGGTTGTACAGGGTCATGACTTTGGATCCATTGAGAAGGAAATATCCTAGCATATCACATGGGTTTGCAGAGAATAATATTTATATAAACAAAACAGTATAAATGCTATCAGTTATCACAGTCAAACAATAGTGAAAGCACAGATAGCTTAATTAAGGATACAAAACAAAATGTAAAGGCTATGAGCCTTGATACTATAGAAAATAAAGGCATAGCTATCAAATGCTAAAAGGAGATGGGAATGAGACAGATAAAGGTAAAGGGAGGGGCAATAATCTCCTCAACTTTCTTGGTAGGGAGTCAAACTTGAAATATAATAAAACAAGAAAGAGTGCTTTGGAGTGTATTATTTAAAATTACAAAGTTACCAATAAAATAACAGAAAATAATGAGACGAGTGAAAGTAGTATTAAAAATTGATTAATTCAGAATAGTGAGACCATTATATTAGAGTTATATACTTTATCCCCATCATAAGACTAAAAGCAAAAATAACCAAATGGACTGTTATCTTCATTTCCAAGACATCCTAGCAGACCCTTCTGTACACATCCTAATGGCATCCTTGTGTCACCTTTGTTTCCCAAGCTGCGCCCATGGTGGTCATTTTTGTGCAGGATTCACCTCCTTTCACACTGACAGCTCTTTGTTTCAAGTGCCTACCACTGCCAATGGCTTTTCCTTCGTACTCCGGGGCTTCTCTAACGCTGCCGCAGTGAGGGAAACCAGTTGGAAACAGATCTATTCATTTATGTGCAGCTGGAGAATTATGACGCTTCTCCATGCCCATCTTGGGACAGACAACTCAAAGAGGCTTCTGTTCTATTCTACAGCCCCATAAGATCTTTGTGGAGTCAAGCCAAAGTTGGTCCCAGTATGACCAGTTCAATAAAGCACCTTTATTATAATTCTTCTCTCCTTGTTTATTCTTTCCAGACCTTCCCTTCTCCTCCATATGATCACCTGCCAAATAAACTACCTTCCCAGAGGCCCTTGTTGCAGAATCTACTTACAAGGAGAACCCAGATTCAGATCTCTTCTGCATCATTTGTTTTTGTTTGTTTGCCTGCCATTTGCATGGGTTAATTTTATTTTTAGATTCTTTGAATTTAAATTCTTTGAATATTCACATTAGTTGTTATAGTCAGACATTCCTCTCATAATTATCACATGCAAATACAAGTCTTAATTTCTCTTCTCTGGTTCGTTGACAATTGTTACTAAAAAGTAGGCATTCACTATATGCTTAAATGGATCTCCCATGTCAAGGAAGATTTCACATTTAGAATCGCAGCATGGAATAAGGATGAACATTTAAAATTCTAGTCAGTGGAGTATCATACTGGGAAACACAAAGATAAGAAATACAAGTTGGAACTGACAGCATCCCCACAATGACTGAGCCTAAATCCCTTTCTTCTTCTTATGAAATATCACAATAATGTTTACTTCTAAGGAAATTGAAATGAGTTTTTAATGATTTTCAAGCACTACTTGAGTGTTGAGTGCTGAGATTTCACAATATATTATGTATTTAAACTATTCCCAATTCTCAAAAGACTGAAGTGATTAGAAAGTGCCCTGGACAAGGAGTCAGAAGATATGAATCCTTGATCCACTTCTGCCTCTTTTATTTGTTATAATATTTAGGCAGGCAAGGATGTTAAAATGTCTGAGCTTCAGTTTCTTCATCTGAAAACAAAGGACAGAGTTAACTCATGAGTTTCTGTTAAAGATTAATAAGCCAATGTGTGTAAAAGCTTTTAGGAAACCATCTAGTACACTGTAAAATCTGGGCATTATTATATCCACAGAAAGGGTGTGATAGAAGTCTTTGAGGGAAGGGAAGACCTCTGTTAGGGTATGTCTAGATTGGACAGTTTTGAAGTTAAGTCCCTAGGCCATGCCTGGGCATTCTAAGGCAGTTTGCAAAACACCTGCCCAAATGTGACTGTGGGATTGTAAAAACCTTCTTTCTATTACTCCTTTCCTCCAGAGTATGGAAAATGAGTAAAAAAAACATGGATAAAGAATAAATAAATAATAGGGAGGACAAAGGGTAAAATAAATTGTGTAGGTGGAAATAGTGGTGGTCAATGAGAGAGAGGGGCAAGGGGTATGGTATCTGAGTTTTTTTCTTCATTCTTTTCATTTTTTTTCTGGAGTGATACAAATGTTCTAAAAAGGATCATGGTGATGAATACGCAACCAGGTGATGATACTGTGAGCCACTGAATATACACCATGTATGGAATGTATGTGTGTGAAGATTTATCAGTAAAAATATTTAAAAAGAAAACACCTGTCCAAGAGCAGCCAGCAAAAGTATATTGTTGGCTGTCGTATTGTTTTTTTTTAATGCATCTTTTTTATTAATTAACGGAAAAAAGAAATTAACCCAACATTTAGAAATCATACCATTCTACATATGCAATCAGTAATTCGTAACATCATCACATAGATGCATAATCATCGTTTCTTAGTACATTTGCATCGGTTTAGAAGAACTAGCAACACAACCGAAAAAGATATAGAATGTTAATATACAGAAAAAAAATAAAAGTAATAATAGTAAAAACAAAACAAAACAAAACAAAAACCTATAGCTCGGATGCAGCTTCATTCAGTGTTTTAACATGATTACTTTACAATTAGGTATTATTGTGCTGTCCATTTTTGAGTTTTTGTATCTAGTCCTGTTGCACAGTCTGTATCCCTTCAGCTCCAATTGCCCATTATCTTACCCTGTTTCTAACTCCTACTGAACTCTGTTACCAATGACATATTCCAAGTTTATTCTCGAATGTCGGTTCACATCAGTGGGACCATACAGTATTTGTCTTTTAGTTTTTGGCTAGACTCACTCAGCATAATGCTCTCTAGGTTCATCCATGTTATTACATGCTTCATAAGTTTATCCTGTCTTAAAGCTGCATAATATTCCATCGTATGTATATACCACAGTTTGTTTAGCCACTCGTCTGTTGATGGACATTTTGTCTGTTTCCATCTCTTTGCAATTGTAAATAACGCTGCTATAAACATTGGTGTGCAAATGTCCGTTTGAGTTTTTGCCCTTAATTCCTTTGAGTAGATTCCCAGCAATGGTATTGCTGGGTCGTATGGCAATTCTATATTCAGCGTTTTGAGGAACCGCCAAACTGCCTTCCACAGTGGTTGCACCATTTGACATTCCCACCAACAGTGGATAAGTGTGCCTCTTTCACCACATCCTCTCCAGCACTTGTCATTTTCTGTTTTGTTGATAATGGCCATTCTGGTGGGTGTGAGATGATATCTCATTGTGGTTTTGATTTGCATTTCTCTAATGGCCAGGGACATTGAGCATCTCTTCATGTGCCTTTTGGCCATTTGTATTTCCTCCTCTGAGAGGTGTCTATTCAAGTCTTTTTCCCATTTTGTAATTGGGTTGGCTGTCTTTTTGTTGTTGAGTTGAACAATCTCTTTATAAATTCTGGATACTAGACCTTTATCTGATATGTCATTTCCAAATATTGTCTCCCATTGTGTAGGCTGTCTTTCTACTTTCTTGATGAAGTTCTTTGATGCACAAAAGTGTTTAATTTTGAGGAGTTCCCATTTATTTATTTCCTTCTTCAGTGCTCTTGCTTTAGGTTTAAGGTCATAAAACTGCCTCCAATTGTAAGATTCATAAGATATCTCCCTACATTTTCCTCTAACTGTTTTATGGTCTTAGACCTAATGTTTAGATCTTTGATCCATTTTGAGTTAACTTTTGTATAGGGTGTGAGATATGGGTCTTCTTTCATTCTTTTGCATATGGATATCCAGTTCTCTAGGCACCATTTACTGAAGAGACTGTTCTGTCCCAGGTGAGTTGGCTTGACTGCCTTATCAAAGATCAAATGTCCATAGATGAGAGGGTCTATATCTGAGCACTCTATTCAATTCCATTGGTCGATATATCTATCTTTATGCCAATACCATGCTGTTTTGACCACTGTGGCTTCATAATATGCCTTAACGTCAGGCAGTGCAAGACCTCCAGCTTTGTTTTTTTTCCTCAAGATGTTTTTAGCAATTCGGGGCACCCTGCCCTTCCAGATAAATTTGCTTATTGGTTTTTCTATTTCTGAAAAATAAGTTGTTGGGATTTTGATTGGTATTGCATTGAATCTGTAAATCAATTTAGGTAGGATTGACATCTTAACTATATTTAGTCTTCCAATCCATAAACACGGTATGCCCTTCCATCTATTTAGGTCTTCTGTGATTTCTTTTAGCAGTTTTTGGTAGTTTTCTTTATATAGGTTTTTTGTCTCTTTAGTTAAATTTATTCCTAGGTATTTTATTCTTTTAGTTGCAATTGTAAATGGGATTCGTTTCTTGATTTCCCCCTCCGCTTGTTCATTGCTAGTGTATAGAAATGCTACAGATTTTTGAATGTTGATCTTGTAACCTGCTACTTTGCTGTACTCATTTATTAGCTCTAGTAGTTTTGTTGTGGATTTTTCCAGGTTTTCGACGTATAGTATCATATCGTCTGCAAACAGTGATAGTTTTACTTCTTCCTTTCCAATTTTGATGCCTTGTATTTCTTTTTCTTGTCTAATTGCTCTGGCTAGAACCTCCAACACAATGTTGAATAATAGTGTTGATAGTGGACATCCTTGTCTTGTTCCTGATCTTAGGGGGAAAGTTTTCAATTTTTCCCCATTGAGGATGATATTAGCTGTGGGTTTTTCATATATTCCTTCTATCATTTTAAGGAAGTTCCCTTGTATTCCTATCCTTTGAAGTGTTTTCAACAGGAAAGGATGTTGAATCTTGTCAAATGCCTTCTCTGCATCAATTGAGATGATCATGTGATTTTTCTGCTTTGATTTGTTGATATGATGTATTACATTAATTGATTTTCTTATGTTGAACCATCCTTGCATACCTGGGATGAATCCTACTTGGTCATGATGTATAATTCTTTTAATGGGTTGTTGAATATGATTTGCTAGAATTTTATTGAGGATTTTTGCATCTATATTCATTAGAGAGATTGGTCTGTAGTTTTCTTTTTTTGTAATATCTTTGCCTGGTTTTGGTATGAGGGTGATGTTGGCTTCATAGAATGAATTAGGTAGTTTTCCCTCCGCTTCGATTTTTTTGAAGAGTTTGAGGAGAGTTGGTACTAATTCTTTCTGGAATGTTTGATAGAATTCACATGTGAAGCCGTCTGGTCCTGGACTTTTCTTTTTAGGAAGCTTTTGAATGACTAATTCAATTTCTTTACTTGTGATTGGTTTATTGAGGTCATCTATGTCTTCTTGAGACAAAGTTGGTTGTTCATGTCTTTCCAGGAACCCGTCCATTTCCTCTAAATTGTTGTATTTATTAGCGTAAAGTTGTTCATAGTATCCTGTTATTACCTCCTTTATTTCTGTGAGGTCAGTAGTTATGTCTCCTCTTCCATTTCTGATCTTAAATATTTGCATCCTCTCTCTTCTTCTTTTTGTCAATCTTGCTAAGGGCCCATCAATCTTATTGATTTTCTCATAGAACCAACTTCTGGCCTTATTGATTTTCTCTATTATTTTCATGTTTTCAATTTCATTTATTTCTGCTCTAATCTTTGTTATTTCTTTCCTTTTGCTTGCTTTGGGATTAGTTTGCTGTTCTTTCTCCAGTTCTTCCAAGTGGACAGTTAATTCCTGCATTTTTGCTTTTTCTTCTTTTCTGATATAGGCATTTAGGGCAATAAATTTCCCTCTTAGCACTGCCTTTGCTGCGTCCCATAAGTTTTGATATGTTGTGTTTTCATTTTCATTCGCCTCGAGGCATTTGCTAATTTCTCTAGCAATTTCTTCTTTGACCCACTCGTTGTTTAAGAGTGTGTTGTTGAGCCTCCACGTATTTGTGAATTTTCTGGCACTCTTCCTATTATTGATTTCCAACTTCATTCCTTTATGATCCGAGAAAGTGTTGTGTATGATTTCAATCTTTTTAAATTTGTTAAGACTTGCTTTGTGACCCAGCATATGGCCTATCTTTGAGAATGATCCATGAGCACTTGAGAAAAAAGTGTATCCTGCTGTTGCGGGATGTAATGTCCTATAAATGTATGTTAAGTCTAGCTCCTTTATAGTAATATTCAGATTCTCTATTTCTTTATTGATCCTCTGTCTAGATGTTCTGTCCATTGATGAGAGTGGTGAATTGAAGTCTCCAACTATTATGGTATATGAGTCTATTTCCCTTTTCAGTGTTTGCAGTGTATTCCTCACGTATTTTGGGGCATTCTGGTTCGGTGCGTAAATATTTATGATTGTTATGTCTTCTCGTTTAATTGTTCCTTTTATTAGTATATAGTGTCCTTCTTTGTCTCTTTTAACTGTTTTACATTTGAAGTCTAATTTGTTGGATATTAGTATAGCCACTCCTGCTCTTTTCTGGTTGTTATTTGCATGAAATATCTTTTCCCAACCTTTCACTTTCAACCTATGTTTATCTTTGGGTCTAAGATGTGTTTCCTGTAGACAGTATATAGAAGGATCCTGTTTTTTAATCCATTCTGCCAATCTATGTCTTTTGATTGGGGAATTCAGTCCATTAACATTTAGTGTTATTACTGTTTGGATAATATTTTCCTCTAACATTTTGGCTTTTGTATTATATATATCATATCTGATTTTCCTTCTTTCTACACTCTTCTCCATACCTCTCTCTTCTGTCTTTTTGTATCTGACTCTAGTGCTCCCTTTAGTATTTCTTGCAGAGCTGGTTTCTTGGTCACAAATTCTCTCAGTGACTTTTTGTCTGAGAATGTTTTAATTTCTCCCTCATTTTTGAAGGATAATTTTGTTGGATATAGGAGTCTTGGTTGGCAGTTTTTCTCTTTTAGTAACTTAAATATATCATCCCACTGTCTTCTAGCTTCCATGGTTTCTGCTGAGAAATCTACGCATAGTCTTATTGGGTTTCCCTTGTATGTGATGGATTGTTTTTCTCTTGCTGCTTTCAAGATCCTCTCTTTCTCTTTGACCTCTGACATTCTAACTAGTAAGTGTCTTGGAGAACGCCTGTTTGGGTCTAATCTTTGGGGTGCGCTGCACTTCTTGGATCTGTAATTTTAGGTCTTTCATAAGAGTTGGGAAATTTTCAGTGATAATTTCTTCCATTAGTTTTTCTCCTCCTTTTCCCTTCTCTTCTCCTTCTGGGACACCCACAACACGTATATTTGTGCGGTTCATATTGTCCTTGAGTTCCCTGATACCCTGTTCAAATTTTTCCATTCTTTTCCCGATAGTTTCTGCTTCTTTTTGGAATTCAGATGTTCCATCCTCCAAATCGCTAATTCTATCTTCTGTCTCTTTAAATCTATCATTGTAGGTATCCATTGTTTTTTCCATCTTTTCTACTTTATCCTTCACTTCCATAAGTTCTGTGATTTGTTTCTTCAGTTTTTCTATTTCTTCTTTTTGTTCAGCCCATGTCTTCTTCATGTCCTCCCTCAATTTATCAATTTCATTTTTGAAGAGGTTTTCCATTTCTGTTCGTATATTCAGCATTAGTTGTCTCAGCTCTTGTATCTCATTTGAACTATTGGTTTGTTCCTTTGACTGGGCCATATTCTCAATCTTCTGAGCGTGGACCGTTATCTTCTGCTGCTGGCGTCTGGGCATTTAGTCAGATTTCCCTGGGTGTTGGACCCAACAAGGTTGTAAGATTTTTCTGTGAAATCTCTGGGTTCTGTTTTTCTTATCCTGCCCGGCAGGTGGCGCTCGTGGCACACATTTGTCTCACGTGTTTGGAAGGGATTCCCCCGGTCACCGATCTCCGTGGCCTGGGGATTTCTGATCCAATTCTCTCAGTTGGTTCGGGGGGCCGCGCGTGGTGGGGGTGTCAGCCGCCGCGGCTTGAGGGGACCCTGTGGCTCCTTTATTAATTCCCCTATTGGTGTTTGGTTGGACCCAGTCCCTGCCACTGTCGGAAATTCCCTCCTCTCCCTGGAGGGGTGTCGGTCGCTGGCCGCAGCGGGCCCGGGGAATTCGCCACCGGACCAGGAAGCCGCCCACGGTGGAGGGGCGTCGGTCGCCGGCCGCCGTGGCCCGGGGAATTCGCCACCGGACCAGGAAGTCGCCCGCGGGGGAGGGGCGTCGGTCGCCGGCCTCTGCGGCCTGGGGAATTCGCCACCGGACCAGGAAGCCGCCCGTGGGGGAGGGCCACCACAGCTTGGGTAGCCCTCTGAACCGAGACTCGTAGCCGGTCAAGGAAGCCGCCCACAAAAGAGGGGCACCGGCTGCCATGGCTTGGGAAACTTGCCTCTCCGAGACTCTCAGCCGGCCCAGGAAGGAGGGAGGGAGGAGCTCCGGCCGCCACAGCTGCCGCTGCTCGGGAAATCGCGCGCCGCTCAGGGATCTCACTGCAGCCGAGTCTCGCAGTCAGACTAGCCAGTCCAGACTGGGGTACGCTGTGTGTCTATTCCCTGCCGTGGCCCCGGGAGCTGTTCTGCACTGTTTCTGTTCACCTAGTAGTTGCTCTGGAGGAGGAACTAAGACGCACGTACCTTACTAAGCCGCCATCTTGGCCCCCTGTCATATTGTTTTGAATAAAAAAAAAATGAGTCACTTGCTAACATTTAAAAATCAAGAAAGGGTAGCTAAGAATTCAAATTTTCAGTTCCCCTTTAAAAGATATGGCCTCATGTGTGTTCTAGAATGGCCACTGTTCCCTGAGTGTTAAATAGGCTCTTTTCTCTGTAAATGTGACCTGCACCCTCTAATCTACCACAATCCCCACCATGCCTTCTTGCCTTATACCTGACCCTCTTAACTTATTTTGATATTGGGTTGGCCTCTTATGGGGATTGGTTTTAGCATAGGACAAAGATATCTCCCTAATACATTAAAAAGAAAGCTTTGGAAATTAAGGTTATAGAAGTAAGGAGGAGAGGAGAAAGGGAATGTTAGAGGTCTCAGAAATATGACTGTAGTTAAAAGTTGGAGTAGAAGAGAAAACCAGAGAAAATTCCCTGCTAAAAGAAATGCTGAAAGGACTCTCAAGACCAATTATTACTAATGTTAATTTTCATACTGTTTCTCTCCTTTCTGTGCTGTAACGTTGTGTCATGTGCCATATATGACTCCTAATGAGTCACTGCTAACTATTCCCAGTGACATTTTCTCCTCTGACGTTAAAAAGAACCCTTAGGTATCTGTGTGACACCTGAGAATCAAAGTTAAGAGTTCTGTAGCTCTGAAAGTCAGCATTACCACACACAGCAACTGTTAACCTGAGAAAGAGATCAGGCTTCAATAACAGATATGAATGAAGCTGATCTGGTTAGGACTAAGATAAATCAGTATACAAGGTAAAGGATGACATCGACTGTATTTTAAAACTTCAACTTTTGTGTGAGACCAAGGAAGAGATGTTTATTCAGAGGAAAATTTATATTTTCTGTAGTACACTCATTTAACTTGTATGGTCAATTTATTTGAACACTATAATTACATGGAAACTTGACTAGGGAGTGAGATCTTGCTGGTTTGTATAGGTCAGTGTGATGCCCTGACACATCCCAGGGCAGAAGATAAAAAAGTATTTGCAAAGTCTTCTTGAGAGACTGGGGGGAAATGTGGAAATATTAAACTTCCCCATCTGGGGAAGACCTGATATTCTTGTAAGCCCTGGGGACTGCCAACTTAATAGGCCAAGCCCTCAACCTTGGGGCTTGCCCTTATAAAACTTATTCCTGCAAAAAAGCTAAGTCTACTTGTAATTAGGCCTAAGAATCACCCCAAAGAACCTCTTTTGTTGATCAGATGTGGCCTCTCTCTCTCGAAGCCAACCCTGCAGGTGAAATCACTGACCCCCCCACTACAGGTGACATGACTCCCAGGGGTGTAAATCTCCCTGACACTGTGGACAGAACTCCTGGGATAAGCCTGGCCCTGGTATTGTAAGATTGAAGAAAGGCTTCTTGACCAAAAGGGGGAAAAGAGAAATGAGACAAAATAAAATTTCAGTAGTTGAGTGATTTCCAGTATAGACAAGAAGTCATTCTGGAGGTTGTTCTTATCCATTATATAGTTATTCCTTTTCAGGTTTTGTTGCATTGGGAGCAGCCAGAGGGAAATGCCTGAAGCCACTGAATTATAATCCAGTAGCCTTGATTCTTGAAGATGATTGTATGACTATTCAGCTTTTATGGTGTGACTGCGAAAACCTTGTGACCAACACTCCCTTTATCCAGTGTATGGATGAATGAGTAAGAAAATAAAGACAATAAATAAATAAATAGTAGGGGAGTATGGTGATATGGGGTGTTTTGGGTATTCCTTCTTGCCTTTATTCTTATTTTTATTCTTTTTGAGTAATGAAAATGTTCAAAAATCTATTGTGATGATGAATACACAGCTATATGATGACACTGTGAATCACTGATTGTGTACTTTGAATGGTTATATGATATGTGAACACATCTCAATAAAATTGCGTTAAAAAAAGAACTCTCAGGTTTTAACTGGGTATATGGCCATCTAGAAGAAATTTTACATTTCCTACTTTTATTTTCAGCAGGGTATTACCATCAACCTGAATTCTAGCCAAGGAGATTTGAGGCGAATGCATGTAGCATCTGGAATATACCCTTAGAGGGAAGGGCTGTATCTCATCTGCCCCACTTTCCCCCAACCTGATGTCTGGGGTATTGTTCTAGTTTGCTAACTGCAGGAATGCAATATACCAGAAGCAGAATGGCTTTTAAAAAGGGGAATTTAATAAGTTGCTAGTTTACAGTTCTAAGGCCAAGAAAAATGTCCCAGTTAAGACAAGTCTACAGAAATGTCCAATCTAAGGTATCCAGGGAGAGTCCTTTGTTCAAGAAGGCCGATGAAGTTCAGGGTTTCTCTCTCCATGGGGCAGGACATGGTGAACATGGCAACAACAGTCTCTAGATTTCTCTCCCAGCTTCCTGCTTCATGAAGCTCCCCTTGGGGCATTCTCCTGCTTCATCTCTGAAGGTTGCTGGCTGGCAGACTCTGTGGTTCTCTTGGCCCTGTGGCTCTGCTGGGCTCTGCTGTGGATTTCTCATGGCTCTGTCATCATTTTCTGCTCTCTCAGAATCTCCTCTTTTATAAGATTCCAGTAACCTTATCAAGACCCACCTGAATGGATGGAGACATGTCTCCATCTAAACCAGTTTAACACCCACACTTGATTGAGTCACATCTCCATGGAGATAACCTAATCAAGTTTTCAGCATATAGCACTGAATAGGGATTAGAAGAAATGGCAGCTCCCACAAGATTGATTAAGATTAAAACATGGCTTTTTTAGGGTACATAAATCCTTTCAAACTAGCACAGATATGGATATAGCAGCACGCTGTCTTGAACCATATCAACATGGCTAACATGCGAGAGATAACATAGACACAAGATGGAAGACTGCTGGGTCCCTGGATAACCTTCTGAACTGGATACAACTTGCCAGATTAAGGCCATCAACCTCCAAATTGCTACAAAGCAAGAGAAATAAGTGCTTATGATATTGTATTAGTTAGGGTTCTCTAGAGAAACAGAATCAACAGAAAACACTCACAAATATAAAATTTATTACAGTTCCTCACATGACCGCAGGAACACAGAGTCCAAAATCCGCAGGGCAGGCTGTGAAGCCAACGACTTCGATGGAGGGTATGGACAAACTCCACGGGAGAGGCTCGCCAGCTGAAGCAGGAAGAGCCTGTTTCTTCTGAATCCTCCTTAAAAGGCTTTCCATGATTAGATGAAGCATCACTCATTGCAGAAGACACTCCCCTTGGCTGATTACAAATGGAATCAGCTGTGGATGCAGCTGATGTGATCATGATTTAATTCTATGAAATGGCCTCATCACAAAAGACAGGCCAGCACTTGCCCAACCAGACACGCAGGTACCACCACTTGGCCAAGTTGACACATGAACCTAACCATGACAGATATTTAGGTCACTGTTTTGTGATTCTCTCTTTTAAACAGCCAAACCTACACCTTAAATAATATATCCTGAAAAACTTCAATAAATGTTGGTTGTACCATAGGCTTCACTTTGTGGTTTGCTTTGAAGAGAAAGGACTGGAGAAGTATCCAGCAAGGCCATGGGGTAGCACAGATGGCCAATCACAGCATGCAAATCTTCTGCCAGCAGAAGCAAGAACTCATAGCCTAAGATGAGGGAGAAATACAAACTCCACTGGTCAAAATGCCCACATATACCAGTGTTCCGATACATCTTTGAGGGTATTGGAATCAAGATTATTTATATTTCAAGGACGAGGTGATCTCAGCACACTGGAGGTTTGGAGAATATGAAAGCAGCAGATACCTGCACACCTGTATGCTATGCATACACAAGCAGGTACTCAGTTGTGTGTGCTCCAGCAAAATGACATCCATTGATGATAGAAAAAAATCCTACTTCGTGATTGGAACTTACTTTTTCACTAAAGAATGTTCTCACATGCAAAAACTCTTTGCCCACAAAATGGTATTACAGCTTCCCAATTCAGTAAGATTATAATATGAAAAAGCCATTATTTGAATTCTATTAAAATATAATTTTTCAAGTTTAAAAGTAAAAGAGAGCATCATAGCTCTGGGAACAGAGAACGCTACGTAATTTTTAATATTTTGTTCTTAAAGGTAATACTCTAATGACTTTCAAGAGAAAACACTTAAAAATAATAAATTGAAGTTCACTGCATCTTAATTCATTTTGCAAGGACAATGGAAATGACTGCATTAAATTATTCATTAAATACATCTTACTTTACTCCCTTTGCTTTCGATCTATGTTACTCCTTAGAACATTATCACCTTCATGATTAAAATACCCCCTCTGAGGTTCATATCAATTATTATAATGCTCACATGATTATATGGAATTGAAAATACAGATACAGGCAAATGGAAGACGGTAATCCTTTACACTGTAGCATCAAGACTACAACAGCCCAGTAACAGCAATCAATCAGAACTGCTTACAGTTCCCATCGCTTTCGCATTGTTTTGGGACAGCACACTAAACACAAACATTTCAGAACATGGAAAAACCCACTAGGTAAGCCCCAGTGAAGTTATGGTTGGGGTATGATCCAGGTGACCTTTGAATTCTGAAAACCCCTATTTATTTTTTTAAATTCTCTTATTGGCTCTCTTACTGTCTCCTCAGTGAGAGGAAACATGCATCCACTCTCTCCCCAATAACACTACCACACACACACACACACACACACACACACACACACACCTGAATGGCTTCCTAAAAGTGGAAAGCTAGAGGGGTTAGGCTAGAGGGAGTAAAGTGATGAAACTGGCTGCTTAGGAGATATTCATGTAAGGTGGAAACAAAGGGGACCTAAGATTTTCATGCAATTGCCCAGCCGAAAAGCAGAAAATGAGACAAATTCCCGGCAGTCTATCCAAGACTGGGGAAGAGATCATCTGATAACATCCTTTGGGCAATTTTTCTCTGGAGACTGAACATATTAAATAGAAGGCCAAAGAATGGTGAATCTGGACATTCAGTGATGCTAGGATATACAAAATGCTGCCTCTTTATACCAATCCAGCCTTATTTAAATTTGCAGAGATGTTACAGAGATCTTATCTGAAACATGAAATTACATTCATTGAAGAACAAAGAATTTAAGGGGTCTTGCTTGTAATTACACCAGTAACTAAATGTACCCACATATGTAAAAGGGAATTCTAAAATATTTCCCTGAGAGCTTTATACAAAGGTTAAGTTTTCTGGGTGATGGTGGTTGGAAGAGAGGAACAGTTACTTCCCATTTTACATTTATTTCTTCTGTTACCTCCTTCAACTTTTTTAACTGTTTAAATGTTCTTTGAAAACTTAACTTTCATCTATTCTATTCAGTTTTTCAAAATTAATTCAGGTATTCTTTCAAAATAATGTTAAGAATAAGACTGTTGTGATAAATGAAAGTGAGGGGAAAGGGGTATGGTATGTATAATCTTTTTTTTTCTGTTATTGTTTTATTTCTTTTTCTGTTGTCTTTTTATTTCTTTTTCTAAATCGATGCAAATGTTCTAAGAAATGATGAATATGCAACTATGTGATGATATTGAGAATTGCTGATTGTATATGTAGAATGGAATGATACATTAATATTTTGTTTGTTGTCAATTTTTTTAAATTAATAAATAAAAAAAGAATAAGATTGTTATGACAAATTCTATTTCATTCCTCAGTCTTTTTATTAAATTTTAGTTTATCTGTGATAGAGGTAATATCTAAACATGCTTACCAATAAACACACACACACATTATTAGCTCTTAAATATTTAATAGTCTGTCCTTCCAAAAAGGAGCTAATGAGCAATTAAATAATATCCAAGGGGGGTAGAGAAATGTTACTTTGGAAGGAATATTGACAATGGTTAATCAAGACTCAATCCTGGGGTTAGGCTAATGTGTCTAATTTAGAGGAAGTGGGTATAGAAACTTGATGTTGAGACAAATATTAAATCTCCATGGTTCATATTATTCTCTCATATTTTTAAGTAATCTGCTCTTTCCCTTTTGCCAATAAAACAGGTGCAGTCAGAAATCTTCCTTTCCACACACCTCTTTACAGCTCATCGCTGATGTTATTTTAAGAAATGTGAAGGAGATCTTTAAAATAATTAAAATATTTAAGATAATTATTACTCACATGTAGAGCTCCTCAGTCCAGAAAGTGTACAAATACACATTCTACAGGAAAATGCAGCCTAGAGTTTCAGTGATGGTCACATCTTTTCTTAATTTCCTTTTAAGTGATAAAATCCTTGAGGGCAGGAACATGCTTTTTCCATGACAGGTAAAATCCCTTGAGTAATGGCATTATGTTATCCTGTTTGTGGAGCCATTTGTTTTGGTTTAGGAACTTTCTCAGAATCCTAAAAACATTTTTTAACCTATTGCTATAATCATTCCTTCTCTTTAATGCTGAGAGACTAACATAATTTTAAAACTTCTTTTACATAGACTTTTTAAAGAAGATATATATGATAGTCAAAACAGAAACAAAAAGTGTAATAGTATGTAAGAATACCCTAGACCTTTTTCTTTGTTACATTCATTAAAATCCTAGACTTTTTATTCTTTGAAGGAGAGTAAGAGTGTGAGAGATCATGAGAGAATGAGAGAAGGAAAGAAGGAAGGAAGGCAGGAAGGCAGGCAGGAAGGAAGGAAGGAAGGAAGGAAGGAAGGAAGGAAGGAAGGAAGGAAGGAAGGAAGGAAAAGGGGAGAAAAAGGGACCATTTCAAATCGAGCATCTTATTTTCCTGTGATAAAGGACCTATGAACCTCTTAATTGTTTGCATAACTCTTTCATAGATCAAAATGTGAGATATTGCTGGATTTGGAGTGTATTCCTGGTGGGGGGAGGTCTATATATACTTATAAGGGACTGAAATTTCCCCAGAAGAAGCTGAATAAATAGCCACATTTTAAGAAAATGCATATAAGAACAGCCATATTACAATATTTGAATTATAAATTCAGCAATATGAATTATTTTGGCATTAGAGGAAAATATTATAGCATCTTACCAATGATGTTATTAATACATTTTATAAGTTAAATCCAGAATTTTAACTAAGAAGAAAAAGGTCAATGTATTTTCCTTTTTCTCTTTCTCTGTCCCTCATTTTTCATTTGTTATCTTTGAAACTGATAAGGGATTGAAAAGAACTTTATTGATATAAAACCCTAAAATAATTGTCTATCTTGTTATTTGAATTACTCATTTTTATTTAATAGAATGAATGCAGCATGATAGTCCCTAGAACAAAATTTCGTTTCCAAATTATTTGATAGATTATCTGATAGCAAATTTGAAACTGTCAAAAAAATGCACTATATTAGAAAGATTTTGTATTAGAAAAAGCAGGTTGAATGCAAACATACTGCGCCCAAGATATAAAAGGACAACCAGTACAGGAGATGGTGATAAAAAACTTAAAAACACACACTAGATTACCTTGAGTATAGATAATGCAGCCCCCATTATAATGTTCTTGCTGCTTTTAGCATCACTTAACAAGCTAACAAGTGGCTCGTGCAGGTCGTAAAATCCTCGAGAGCAGAAACCATGTCTTTTCCATGCCAGGCAAAACCCCTCGGACAACAATGCCAACCTCTGATGGTATTATCTCTGTTAATAACTTCCATTATGTGAACTATCTTATTTAGTTTGCACAATAACTCTATAAGGTATTATTTAAACTCCCTTCACACATGAGGCAATATACTATGGGAATTAAATAATTTGACTAGTAAGTGGCAGGACTAGGGTTCAACTCCAACTGAGTCCAAAACCCCAGATGTAGTAAATGAATATATTTTGCTCATCATGGTCAAATTTTAGATAAAAGCAACTTTTTCTAGTGTTTGAAAACCTTGTCTTTGCAAAACACAAATATAGCTTGCATTCCCCACAACATCTTCGCTAACGACTCTTGTCTTCATGAGCCTCTATCCTCTGCATTACCGCAGCTCGTATCACTTAGCATCAAATAAATCCTTTCATGACTCTCTCAGTTATTGTATCATATAAGGTTTTCCCTTAACCCGTGTAAGTGCCTTCAAAGTAGACCAGATGTATGCTTTCTGACCCTCCACAGTACTTGGCTAAGAGCTTGGTATATTTGCTGAGACTAACATGAGTATTCAAAAAGTTCAGGAGAATTACCTATAGGAACCCAAACCTGCATCTGCAACCTCCTTTCATGAGATGAGAATCGTTGGTGTGCCTGGCTAGAGGGAAGAGGGATCAGAGAATATAGGCCCTAGGTGGGCTAATATGGGTTTTGCTTGGACATACATCTGGTCTCCACAAGGATTCTGTTACATCATTGTTATGTGAAGGGAAGTTACTTAAAGAAGAGTTTATTCACTAAGCTTTAAAAAGTAAGCTGGAATCTATTCTGACCCGGGATATCCCTTCTGAACTAAATCATCTCAAATCACATGTACATACACACAGATGCCCAAGCACACACACACACACACACACACGTACATGCATGCATATTTCCTTTAAAGACAACTAGCAACACAAAGTGAAACCCAAAGGAAACAACCTGAAAACTGACAACCCAGGGCCAAGAAAAAGCGTGACAAATAGCACCAAATGCTGGCAACAAGATTCCTATCATAACATGCATGGCTCTTTGCCATGTTCTTTACTGGGAAAGATAAAGGTACAAACTCACTAGAAAATCCTATAAAGTTGTTTTCTAAGACAAGTCGTTTGGCTTCTTGACTTTCTTTTAGACTGAATGGAAAAATACTGCAGCAGCTGCCACATATGGCAAGTTTTATTTTAAAGATGAAAATTTAATGGACAGTTTATAGTTTCCTAAGAGGTCAAGTTTGGGGAAGAATTTTAATTTTATTTCCTGTAAATAATTGTGGCCAAAAATCTAATAGATGCGGTAGCTCTAGAAAATAAACATAGACGAATATTTATGTCCATAAGTGTGCCTTGGCTATTTCATTGTCTTTTCAGTGAAATTTTGGAATTTTTCTTCTTTCTTCTTGCCCACTCTACCCCTCTTTCACTTAACCTTTTCCTCAATTAAACAGTGTAACTAAGACACAAAATAATATTTTCTTTTCTTTCAACACAGATCGTCGAAGATGAAAAGTTACATAAATCTAAATACCAATACTTTTTTAACATTCACTCATACTGCATAATCCCTTCTAGCTTTTCGTCTCTGTCATATTTTTCAAATACTTCAATGACAAAGTTCTAGGAATTTGAATCACATCCAGAATAATGATGAGATTTCACACCACTGCTATCATTTTGATTTAACAATCAATTTATAACAGATCTTGCTTCAATTCTATAGCACATGTCAGAATCACAATTCAGATGAAAACTCCTGCTTAATTAAAATCTTTTGGTAGACTGCTTTATCCTCCTACACGATTTTTAGAAGAAAATTCCAGGAAATGTCCCAAGCATTTTTTTCCATGAGTATACAAGTATAATGACTTTCTTTGTTCACTTGCTGTTTTCATGCATCATGTGTGTACACACACAGGCTGTGTGAATTCACTGAAAAGAGCTATGCGACCCAAGTCATCAAGCCTCCTATTTGCCAATGTACCTATTTCTCCAAGCTGGCAGTCTGAGTTGGTCCAGTTGGCTCTGGAGTCCCTGGTGATCAAGATGTTTCTAAGAGGAAGTGTAAGAATTAAAGCACCCCCAAAAACTAAAATAAAAGAATTAAAGCACCCCCTAGACAGAGCAAACCAGTGGAAAGCTCTCAATATGACACTCAAATGATTATATGAACAAGTAAATAACATGCTATACAGTAAATTTAATGATGAAAATGATCTTTTTGCCGAAGAAAAGATAAGATATAAATGGTAGTGATATTTCCAACACATTTATATAGATATTAGATACAAAACTCTTATTTTTGACAAATATCTATCGGATGTCCACTATATGCCAGGTACTGTGGATGAGTAAAGTAGATGGCATCTGCTCTCCTAATGGAGAGAGAGATAAAGCAAAAGACAAATAACTAAGGATTGGGAAACATATAAGGATAAAGTACGAGCTGTTCTCAGAGAAGGGAGAAAGTATATATTTTGATTGTTGAGACTTCAGTTTTATTCCCTCACTCCGATGACAAAACATTGGATGATTTAGTCTCCAATTGTCTGCCAGAACACTCTCCTGCAGGGAGCAGAAAGGTCTTCTCTGGGGAAGTTTACCAGGCAAAAACTTAAAGATGCTAGCACTGACAGTTTCCTTAAGAAAGGGATCAGTGCCATCAAGTTTCATCAGGAGCATTTTATAAGGTCTCTCTTTTAAATATAAGTTAATAACCAAGGATCACAAGACACTTGATTAAAATACGTACTATGAAAGCAGAGATCAAAACAAATGGGCAAGCAAAAAACACTATAATTAACCAAAACACTGTAATTAGGCAACTGAGGCTATGTACCAAAAAGAGCATTCTTCTAAAAATCATTAATATCTTCAAAGGCATTAAAACAGTTAGATTCCTGAAGCAAGAATGAGATGGTATTATAAAGTCTTTTTCAGAGAAAAATAAAGAATTCTTAGACATTGAAAATACAGGAACAGAGAAATAAAAAACTAAATAGGAAGGAAAGAAGATAAAGTTGAAGAAATCTCTCAGAAATCAGAGGTGGAGAGAAAAGAGAATGCTATTACAGGACTAGCCTAAGAGGCCCAGCATCCAAATAACAGGAATCCAATAAAGAGATAAAAGAACAAGAGATGACATGAATTTCCAGATTGAAAGGGCCCATTATTTGCCGAAATCAATGGCTAAAAATAGCCCTGCACCAGGGCAATTTATTGTGAAATTTCAGAGTACTGGATAAAGTCAAAGATTTGGCTGTCTTCCTGAAAGGAAAACAAAAAAGCCATTTTCAAACAGAGCGTCAATAACTGGTCATCTCGGCAGCCACAGCGATGCTTTCTTTGCAAAGACTGTAGTGCTCTAGGGCTGGCTACTGGCCATCTTGGAGCCTTAGCTTGTCACATGGCAGACTTTCCTGGCCTCTCTTTTCTTTTTTAGCTTCCGTTGAATTCACCTTCTTGCTTCCATGACTCTCACTCTGTGTGCCGGAATTTGATTCTGCTTATAAAGACCTCTAATAATAGGGTTAAGGCACATCCTGATTGGGCTGGATGAACGGACACATAAAATGTGTGACACACGTGTGGAATATTAGTCAACCATGAAAAGGAATGAAATTCTGATACATGTGACAACAAAGATGGACTCTGAAGACATCATGTTGAATGGGATAAGCCAGATGCAAAATATTTTATATTACTGTTATGAAACAAGTAGAATAAGCAAATTTTTTGAGTCAGAATCTAGAATATAGGTTACCAGGGGCCAGGTTGGGAGTAGAGAATGGGAAGTTAATGTTTCTATCATACAGTTTCTATTTGGGTTCATGATAAAGTTTTGGTAACGGATGACTTTGATAGTAGCAGAAAATTGTCAATATAATTAACAACACTGAATTATACAGGTGAATGTAGCTTAAAGGGGAAATTTTAGATTGCATATGCTAGTAGAATAGAAATTTAAGAAAAGAGACATGGTGTTGTACAAAAGAAGCAATGAACCCTGCTGTCAACCATGGACTATGGTTAATAGTAGAACTTCAAGAATGTTCTTTCATGAATTGTTATGGGTGTGCCTCACGAGTGCAAGCTGCTGTTGATGGGGGTGGTGTTATATGGGACTCTGTACTCACACAGATAATGCATGATTTTTCTGTAAGCCTATAACTTCTTTAATGAAATAATAAAAAAAAAGAGTAAAGGAGGAAAGTCCCATGTTTTAATGTTAGTGCTACTCTGAATAGTTTTCCTTTAACCATCTGGACAGAAATTTATAAGTAGAATTTAATCACTTTTACATGATGACAAAAAGTCCTCTCATGAATCCACATGAAAGCACAGCAAAGTTTTAATCCTATTCTTCCTGATTCATTTAAAATATCCAAACCACTTGTCTCAATGAACAAAGTAGAGGGGGCAGAGCCCTCAAAAATGATCGGATCCCGGACAATGGAACAAACACAAACTCCATTATAAACAGCTGTTTTCATTTAAAATGTTCTTATAAAAAAAAAACACAGGAACCCAAGAAATGAACTCCTGAGAAGAGAAGGGTAAGTATCTCAGCACCATTCTTTCCCTTCGTTATGACATGTGGCCCTTCTTCTCAAAGTAAAGAGTTTCAGATGACTCAGTTACTTGCTTAGTTCATTGCCTACAGCCACCAAGACCCGATCTTTCAAAGAAGGGACGGCCCACCTCTACCACAGCGCTGTCAGCCAAATGGTCCATGCAGTCACAGTAGAGTTAGCAGAGTGGTTTGGGAAAAGAGGAATTTCCTTCCTCTCATCTGCCGCTAATCAGCTTCAGCCCTAAAGCCTAAATGATTATTTTACCTTTCAGAGCCACAAAGGTTATTAGTGGTAATAAAATCATTCAGCCCTGTAAAAATTTTTTTAAAAAGATCCCAGCCATGATATTTAAGAATCTGACCTCACAGTACATTATCCACCCACCAAGTAAAGTAATTTTGTCTTTGCTGTCACTTTGAACTTTTTTTTTCATTTCTTTAGCTACAATTCCAAAAGAGTACAAAGGGATATGACTGACCTCATCAGGCTGGAATTGTTTGCAGCCAAAGAACAGGCTTGCTTGGGTTGGGTTGGGTTTGGTTTTCCTGCACAAGCTAATTAGGCTTTATAGATAGCAAAAATCAACAGCTTAGCCTTGTTCACACTGTATTTGAACCAATTGAGAGAAGCAACGGACGCTGGTGTTTCCTAAGCATGATTCCCAGGTAAAATAGCAATTCAGTACTTTTCTACACAGAGGAAGGAGCAAAATCATTCCAAGCCAGCTGACTTTGTCCTCCTACTTCACTTTGATGATTCCAACTTTGAGCGATCTTTCACAAACTCTGACCACTACCTAAGGGGCCTCCTAAGAGTTCCCTACACACTCAACACTCCCTTCTAATATATGCATAAAAGTTTATATTTATTTTTAACACCTCTGCATTTCTAGTATCTAGTAAGGAAAAGTTACCATTTTCAAGAATTGTCTCACATTTGTAGGAAAATGCATGTTGGTTTATCTACGACAAGAGCCGTGTTCTTTGTGATCCACGTCTTCCTCTGGAACTAAGAAACAAGTTTTCAAAGAGCCCAGTAACGCATGTAGAAATCCAGGCAGATGCTTGGAAAAATGTTTTCCAAAGACTCCTACAGCAGTGTATATGTAATTTGACTCTCATTTTTTTTATTTCAAAGTATAAAGACTGGACAGTTGAGAAACAAGTATGTCTAACTGTTATGAGTAACAGAATTATGTTTTTTTCTCCTTATATGCTTTTCATTTGCCAAAATTTTTACCCCAAAGTCATTATGCATATAACCAGATAGCTTAAAAGTATGTGAAGCAGAGGGGGAGCATTTTCCTCCAAATTACTGCTGATTTAAAGCATAGATCATCTAAATTTTAAAATATTTGGTTTTCAGAATGATTCCCCCAATGTAAGCTTGTAATATAGCCAAGAGATAATTATGTCTGCTTCGTTTAAGGATTTGTTTTCATTAACCATGTTGCAAATTGCTTACAGTTAGAGTCACTAAATCACCACTCTCCTTGAATTTGTCTTTTCTTGGTCAAACCTGGTTAAGTATTTAACAAAACGGGAAGGTTCAGCAAAGAATTACCTTACATCAGTTGCTTTGAACATCTTGTTTAGCAGAGCTTCGTGAGCAAGGTGACTTTATTTTTCATAAGCAAAATAACTCTCTAGCTACCATATACTTTTACCATATCATAGTCACATCATTCCGCTGCTGGGAACAAATGGCTAATCCTAACACATTTTCCGAAAGTAAATATATTGGGAGAATTGCAGGGGTTTTAGAGTGGGTTCAGAAAGGAGACAGAGGGAGCTGATCATCGGCGATCTCTAGGAAATATATCAAGGATGAAGGTATAAAGAAGGTTGTTTGGGAGAAAGGAAAAAAGAAAAATGAATTTTCAGAATTGTTTTGTTTCTAAAAAGATAGAATCCATTCAATGGCTGAATTTGAAAAGCAGTTTACCAGTTGTTACAGTAAATATATTCAAAGTGAATCATATAACCACTAATTAGGTTTGAATCACTCAAGTGTACATTTGCTGACAACAGTTTTCTCTTTACAGATCATCCCTCTATTTATAAAAGAGCTGGAAATTAACATTTCCTGCTTTTGTCAAACTGAAGCATCTTTCAATAGTTCTTAGCAAACATCTGAAGGATTCTTGCATCCTGAGATCATATGGTCATTATGTTTTCAAGTGTTGTCTCTCTTCAAGCACTGGGTAAGACACACAGAATAAGTGATTGCAGATTCTTTGTAAAATAGCTACAAGAACACAACAAAAATAAATACCCGATGGAGAAGACGCCCGTGGGTTACCATTCATGGCAGATGGGAATCAACTTAAATTGACAGAGGCGGTTTTCATTCTGTTTTGCACATGACTAACCACAAGTAAAGCATAAGCCCCCAGAGAAATAAAAGGCCAGATTGTGTAGCTGTGTTTTTAATACAGTGGTTATTAGTAGATCCAGATTTAAACAGATTTTTTTTCCTCCTAATTGAAATCATGTTTTGAGGAACATAGTTTTACGACCATGTGCTTTTCTGATTCCACATGGAGCCTAATGTCCACTCATTTTCACAACTATTAACTTAAAAGGCAGATAATTTTCTGAGCTAATTTTAAGACATCATCCGTTAGTCAACTCGCACCATGCTGTGATACATTGCTCTTAGGAATGGGGGAGTGATTCTCTCCATAGACTCTCAATCGAGGGAGCTAAAAGAGGAAAAATGGCTTATTCTGCTGCGCAACTGTGTCCTCCACTCTCTGAACAATGAAAGTGTTGTCTGGGTCCTGAAATTCACTCAGATTAGGGACCAGCATCCAAGTCTGTGGCATCATATAAGTTCTTGGAGGATTGAAGAAGGCAGTGCTTTGTTAAAGGACTTACCCAACTCCCCAAATAGCTGACACATAGCAGATTTGTAAACGTCAACCATGGATTTCAGCCTGTTGTTTCTTACTTATTTTTCTGAGCCCCTTCTTCTCTCCAACATCTTTTTCATCTCTTCTTCTTCCAAGTTCTATTTTCTCTTATTTTCTTAAAATTTCCACACTTTCTCCTGCTCCCTACAAGCTCTGTGATTGACATCTTAGCCACACATTATCTGAAATGCATTCAAAATTGACTCATTCTGAGTTCACACATTATTCTGAATTTCATTCAAGATTGACCTGCCCTTTTTAAGTGAAGGGTGATGCTACAATTTTGAATCTCATGGCCATAATAATATCCTGTCATTCCCTGACCACTTTTTAGCTTCTGTAACATCCTTTGCACAGTATGGCTATGAGACCCCTGGTGTTCTTTTTGCATAGAATGTCCTCACACCCACCTTCACCCCCCACTGAAAACTAGCACTTAGCTTCAAGAACCTGTGCCTCCTTCCTGTGCCTCTTTCCCATAGTTTTTTAGTTAGAATTACATTATATTCTTGGCTAACCAACAACCCTTCTCCACTTGGAAAGTCTATCTCCTATGATAAGATTCTAAAGACATGGGAGTGGAGAGGAGAAAGAAAAAGAAGATACATACCCAGCAAGCCAAGTCAGCTAAACCAAGCTTAGGAATCAATAAGGTGGTCAATGTCAAAGCTAAAATACCCTCACAATAAGTGCTTCTCTCAAGGCACCCATTAGTCAGCCTTATACTCTATAGAGTCCTGAGTCTGCTCTCTCACTATTACAAGCATCTTAAAGGCTTATTTGTATTTGTAACTCTGAGCATCTGCTCCAATTCCAATGCATACTCAGTGTTAAACAAATGTATGTTGAAATTGCCTGAATTTTCTGACTCTTCCCATTGGATATAAAAGAACAGTTTATCTCTCAAAACATACACAATACAAGGAAATCTGAAGGATTAATTAAAATAACACTCTGGTAGAAGAAAGCAGACTTGAATTCTAGTTTGAGTTCTACCACCTGTGACACTGTAGGGACAGGGACTTCATTTCCATACACATAAAAACAGAGGACTATAGAGAGTTCTCCAATGACTTCCAACTCTTCTTTAAGATGAAACATAGTAGAACATAGCAAAACATGTTGAAAATTCTATTGAAATGTGAGGTAAGATCAGCAACGCTGAGAAGGGGATAAAAATGCTATTCTGTAAACCAACAAGACATTTATCCTTCTAAAGTTAGATTTATGTAAGCCTTAGAAGAGAAGAGCTAATGTACAATATAACCATCTGTAACTATGGAAGTTCCACTTATGAGTAAGCTAGTGGCCAGATGTTTTCCATTTCCACAGGAAAAAAGAATGGGAAGAAATAACAGGATATTACTTAAGGAAAGATTTTGGTGGACGTGAGGAACATTTCACTACAAGAATGATTCCAAACACTAGAATAGGCTTCCAAGAAGGCAGGCAAACTTCGTCAATGAAAATTATTTAAATGCAATTGATCATCAATCATCATTACAAAGTTAAAGTAAACCCATTGCTAATAAAGGAAACTTTCAAGTCAGAAGATTCACTTTTATCCCCTAAAACCAAAGAAGAATAAGAATGAAATTTTAAGATGTTGAAGAGACAAACTGAAAAGTTTATGAAAGAAAAAAAGGCCATTTGCTCTAAGAATTAAGCACCAAACACTCTCAGACTCTGTGATTCTAAATCCTCAGGACTTTACAATCCATTTAAGAGATGCACTAACTTGATACCCCACTTTCCTAGACTGAAGTTCAGAGTTGAATTTGAAAATTGAAAGCAGTCTGTTTATAAAATGGTCTTCATTCTGACAGCATGTTTTGGATGGCTAGTTTTGCTGTATTTCACTTAACACCAGCACAACCAATTTTTCCAAGTCTTTTTATCCTGCAGATTAAAGGAAAGAAGCTTCCCAAATGACAGCTTCTAGATGCTACTTGGCTTTTAAACAAGCAATATTCAGATCACCCAAGAAAATGTACTTTCATATAATAAACCTTGCGCTCCAGAATTGCAAATTTTAACTAAAGGAACTTGAACAAATGAAAAAAGAACTGTTTTCCTATAGAAGATATGCCTTATGATTCTTCTATTTGACTACTCCCCTTTCTAAATAAATTTATATAAATAATGCCATTTATTCACTTGAAAGTTAATTATTGCCCTTAGAGGCGTTGTGAATCAGCAACATTCAAGACAGTCAACCCCACAAAATCGAGAAGTTTTACTCTGGTCTCATTTAAAGAGTTCCCTGTGTCAAATTGTTGAATAAAAAGAGGAAGGAGAAAAAGAAAAGAAAGGAAAAGGGGAGGAAGAGGAGAAGGAAAAGAGGAAGAGAAGACAGATAAGAAGGAGGAAGAAGCAAAAGGGAAAGAGAAGAAATAATAATGTCCCTAAGAAATCACTTATTTTGCTGGTGAATATTGGAGTGATCTTATTCAAAGTGATTTAATTTAAAAACATAGAACAATCTTGTTTTTAATCATCTGATAATGTTGCTTTGTATCTATATAAATGATATTAGATGATAATTTTCTGGACATCTGGCATCAAGTATAAATGAAAATGAATGTAGGAAAGTGAAACAAAGGGATTTTTTTAGATAGAGCATTTGGCTATGGGTTCCTATTAGATTGAAAATAAATGTGCGTAGAGGGGGTGCAAGGGAAGTTCAGTGGTAGAATTCTTGCCTGCCATGCAGAAGACCCGGGTTCAATTCTTGGCCCATGTATTCCCCTTCTCCCCCCAAAATTCAACAAATGGTGCTGCAATACAGGATAGTCACATGGAAAAACAATGAAGTGTGACCCCCACCAGATAGCATACAAAAAAAAGTGGATAGAGGTTTTAAGTGTCTCTCAAGGGTTAAATTTCCTTCAATATGAGTAATCAAAGAAGTTTTATAATTATTTGAAGCAGATATAATAAGACATCAGGAATCTACTTCCCCAGCATGTCATCTTGCAGTTTACAGGTTTTTTGTTTGTTTGTTTGTTTGTTTGTTTTGCTTTGCTTTGCATGGGCAGGCACAGGGAATCGAACCCGGGTCTCCAGCATGGCAGGCGAGAACTCTGTCACTGAGCCTCACTTTGTTGATTCTAGTTTCACTCGGCAGTGTGCAGGTTAATATTTAACAGCCACTTCTCCAGCCAGGCCAGAAGAAGGAGTGGTGTTTTGTAGTGTTTGCCAGATTCTGATGATGTGAATATTCTGATCGTGACCAGACTCAAACTACCAATGTCCTAACAATGGGACTTGCATCATTCCTGAACATGTGACAGTTCTTACGGCGACTCTGCACTGCTCCCACACATCACAGTCTCCTCAACTACAAGACAAAAATGTGCATCTTTTATTGCTATCGTTTTGCCGGTTGCTGAGACAAAGCCAAAGTTTTTCAACAATGTATTCACCAAGAGAGTGTCCAGCTATGATGAACCACCTAATTAATTTTAAATTAATTATGAATCAATAATGAAGCCAATGATTTCACATTCATGAAATAGTGCTTAAGACCCTGGGGTTTCAGACATGCCAGAATCAAATCCTCTCATCAACTCTTAAAGGATGTTTGACCTTGAGTTTGTAACTTAACCTCTTTAAATAATTTTTCCAAATCTTCACATTGAACAGAATACCAAGGGCCTCCTCTTAAAAAGGCAATGAAGATTCATTAACAATCCATGTAAAGCACATCCAATAATCACTATGTACATGGTACACAAAACATTCAGTCTCTGCCAGCTACTTCTATCCTTTCAGAGGGAAAAAAAATTGCAGTTACTATTATCCGAAATAATAGTATCTCTCATGTAAAATGAATTCACTCTCTGGAATAATTTATAGTAGTACTTGAACTTTATTTTCAAAGTGAACAAGTACATTTAATTTAAAATTAAGACCATTATTATGTATTCATTAAAATTCCATGTGATTATTGAAGACGTTTATAAAGCATGCCACGGATTCATATAGAAGATAGTAATTAAGCTTTAATAAATGGAGTTTCGAATAATCACTTATATAAATATACTATTAAATTTGAGAGCTGTTATTTTTAAATCTATCTATAATTTCTATTTACTAGAGACAAAGTATGAAATCATGTATTTTATAAACACTTAAATAAATAATTCATTTTAGAAATAGATGGCAAAAGGTATGTCTTCTAGTCAGGCACAATCTCCTACCTGCTAGGAAGCTATAATGCAATTGGGAGATACTGCTGATGTTCCTCTCTGTATCCTCTCCTTCTTTTTCAATAATCAAGGTCATTATTTAATAATGTCAACTCAGTCTCCTCTTTCTCCCTGCAAACGCTGATGGGAAATGGCAGATTTGTCCGTGTGTTGTCACAAAGGTCAGTACGTAATTGGCATCGCTAATAATAGCCAAAAGCTTTAATTTGGTCTGCAGGTAATTTGTCTGGTTTTCTGTTCGTCCCTTATTCATGACATTGCAGGAGAATGGCAATGTTTCTTTTCCTCTCTTAAAACACAGGGTCACTCGAAAAGCTAAACCATAATCTTCATGAAGATACCGTGAGTCTCTTATTCACAATTTTATCCCCTGCAGCTAGCACAGTGCCTGGAACATAAATGGGATATATTTAATAAAGGTCCCTCAAATGAATGAAGGAATGAACACATGAATGCTTGCTCATGGTATAACATTGTCTACATATACGTATAGACAATGGTATATATAGCAAAGGTATAACATTGTCTTTAGGAATAACTAAACTAATTGTTCAGATTGGGAACATAAATAAATACAGCAGAGCTTTTTTACTTTGGGTGGGCACCCATACTTTTCTTTCATACTACCTCTCGCAGTTTGAAATGACACATCCACATGATCCTTTGATGAATGCCTATGTCCCCTACTAGACTATTTTGCTTGCAAGATACTCCCAACTCCTAGCAGTAAATACTGATGAAGAATGGACTTTTCCTATGAGGGTAGCTGTTGATTAGAAGACATCAAAATTCTTCTCTAAGACACTGTATCCCGTTCTATACAACAGGAAAACCCTGCCATAAAAAGACTAAGCCCATCTGATAATATATGTTGAATGCCTTCAACACTGCTGGCATAATCCCTGAGATTTTCTGTTGTGTTTTATACATGGGAAGTCTTCAGAGACGGATCTCATCTCACTTTTTCATCTAAGTACACACTACAAGCAGAGTGGCAAGTTGAATTTCCTAAACAGGACACTTTTAAAATAGGTAGTATACAATATAATGTATATTTTAGAGTATACAGCATACTATTAAATTATACGATAAAATGCTCTATTGAAGCTCACTATCAATGCTCTATTGATGAAGAATGATAATATTAAAAAATCAAGACATATATCTAATCAGGTCATACTGTATAGCACAAAGTTATCTGTAATTTGTGGTCCATATTAAACCAAAATATATTCAATATGTAGCCCTACACACTATCAGTATAGGCTTTGGATTCATTTTTTTTTTTTTGTCCCAAAGGAAAACTGAAAAACCCCTCATACCGTTTTATCTTATCTCTTCTCCCCTCTTTTTTTTTTTAACATGGGCAGGCCCTGGGAATCGAACCCGGGTCCTCTGGCATCACAGGCAAGCATTCCTGCCTGCTGAGCCACCGTGGCCCACCCTCTTCTCCCTTCTCGAAAGTGAGATCATTACAAACTGAGCGTTAAGGAATCTCACATAGATGTGAAATCAACTCAGTACAAAGCAACAGCAGCAATGATGAAAAACTACCAATTATTAAAGGCCTGTCATACTCCTCGTGCTGTGCTAATTCCCTGCTCCTTTTACCTAGTGCTCTCAACACTGAAAGTAAAAGTAGGTCCCATTGTAAAGAACTTTCTCAAGATCACAAAGGTCAGAAGGGAGCACAGCTGGTTTTTTAACCCACGTCCATCAGAATATAGCAAAATTTCTCAGCCTCAGCACTACCGGATAATTCTTCCTCATGGGGGTGGGGGGACCCTCCTGTCCCCCAGTTCTCACTGTGGGGTGCGGGAGGCCATCCTGTCCCCCAGTTCCCACTGTGGGGTGCAGGGGGTTGTCCTGTCCCCCAGGCCTCACTGGGGGGCGGGGGTGGGGGCATAGGGGGCCAACAGCACCACCCCCTGCTCAGCTGTGACAACCGAAAATGTCTCCCGACATTGCTACACGTCCCTAGGAGGGGCAGAACCACCCCCACCCTGCACAAAGAACCCCGGGTGACAATGCCCAACTTCTTATCTCCACCATGTGTCTCCTCCTTGAAGGCAGAATCCTTCAAACACTCAAGCATGTTATCAAGGGAAAAAACACAAAAATTCAAATTACCAATATCAGAAACAAAAAAGGTGACTCACTATATTCTACATATACTTAAAAGAAATTTTATATTAAAAAAGTTGACAACTAAGGTAAATAGACAAATATTGAAAATTTAAAAAGACTGAGAATAGAAAAAGAAATTTTGAATAGACAGAAATCTGTTAATAATTCAAATTTTAATTTAAGACTTTTCCAGGTCAGATGATTTGACTAGTGAGTTTGGTCAAACATTTGAGAGAAACACAAATTTGTTCTTATATATTCTTTCAGGAAACATAGTAGCTCAGAACCCTTCCTGACCTTACTCAGGTACCAAAATCTAACAAAATATTACAAGGAAAAATCTATAGACCAATCCCTCATAAAAACAGACGAAAAAAATTCTCAATAAAAGGTTAGAAAATCATACCTAGAAATATACAATGAGAATAAGATAACATGAACAAGTAGGGTTTATCCCAGGAATGCAAAATTGATTTACCATTTGAAAATCAATGTATTTTCAACAATTTCAAACAAAGGGGAAATCATATGATCACCTCGACACACGCAGAAAAAGCATGTGGAAAAATTCAACATCCATTCATGACAAAGCAAAGATCCTTTTCAAGATAGGAATAGAAGGGACCTGCCTTAATCTGATAAAGTCATCTATTTCAAAAAGCTACAACTAGTATCCTACTTAATGGTAAAATAGTAAATTCTTTCCCCTTAATATTGTGAACAAGGCAAGGATGTCAACTCATAACATGTCTATGCAACAACTAAAGGTCCTAACCAATGAGTAAAGCAAAAAACTAAATGAAAAGCATAAAGATCGGAAAAGAAGTAATACTATCATTTATTCACATACAATGTGGTTGTGGATCCAAAAAGTCCTATGGAATCTACAAAAGTCTAGTAGAAGATACATTGCATTTAGTTTAGGGATATAGGATTCAAGGTCAATATATAAAAATCTATTGTATTTTTTCAGACTAGCAATAAACAAATGGTAAGTAAAATTTTTGTAAATTAAAATCATTTGTAACAGCATCAAAAATATTAAATATTTAGGGACAAATTTAACAAAAGACATACAAGGCTTTTACATTGCTGAGACATTCAAAAATGCCTAAATGAAAGGAGAGATATATCATGTTCATGAAAGTAAAGACTTAGTCTTGCTAAAGTTGTCTGTTCTTTTCAATGCAATCTCAGTCAAAATCACAACAGACTTCTTGTAAAAATTGACAAGCAAATCTAAGATATATATTGAAGTGAAAAATATCTAGTATGATCAAATAGTCCTGTCAAGAACGACTAATTTTGGGCTGTGCAACGGTGGCTCAGTGGCAGAGTTCTCCCCTGCCATGCTGGAGATGCTGGTTCGATTCTCGGTGCCTGCCCATGCAAAAAAAAAGAAAGAATAAAAAGACTAATTAGACTAATTTAGACAACTCATCCTATCTAATTTCAAGACTCATGATTGTAAAGCTACAATAATCAAGAAAGAGTGATACTGACCTGACAAGGGACAAGAAGATTAATGGACGAGGAAAGAGAATCTTTTCAACCTATGTGATAGAAAAGCTGAACAAACATATTCACCCCTCCTCAAATCTCCTAATCCCCAAATTTTCTAAAAGAAAACAAAAGAATTTCTTTGTGACCTTAGGATGGGCAAAGATTTCTTAGGCAGACACAGAAATTGCTAACCTTTCTAAAAAAATCAATAAATTGGATTTCATCAACTATGACAATTTATTCTCATCAAGTATTTTCTTCAAAAAGAAAGAATAAGCTAGCCATATATGGGATACTATATATATATATATATGTATATATATATCCAATAAGGGATTTTATCTAGACTATATGAAGACTTTCTATCAGTCATTAAAAAGACCCCCAAAAAAGTGAGCAAAAGACAGGTATATCATAAAAACATGTACATATTCAAAGGCTCCAGAACACCTGAAAAAGTACTCAATATCATTAACCATCAGGGAATTATAAAATAAACCCAAACTACAAATAGACACCACCATACACCAACGAGAATAACCAAAGCATAACCTATGACAATACCAATTATTGACAAGGATTTAGAGTAATGAAAATCTCATACATTTATTGGTGGGAGTATAAAATGATATAATCACTTTTGGAAAACAGTTTTAGAAAATTTCTTCAACAGTTACACATAAGCACTCCCATTGTCCAGCGATTCCACCCAAAGAAATAAAAACCTATAACCACAAAAATACTTGTTCAAGACTGTTCATAGAAGCATTATTCACTATAAGGAAAAACTACCCCAATGTCCCTCAACAGAAGATTGGTGTGTGTGTGTGTTATGGAATTCTACTCATCAATTATAAAAACAAGTCAACTATACATACAACATGTATGAGTCTCAAAAACCTTTATGCTGAGCAAAAGGAGCCAGATACAAGAGTATGAGCTATATGATTCCATTGATGTGGATTTAAGAATGAGAAAACTAATCTATAGGGAACGAATCAGAACAGCGATTGCATTGGGGAGGATTGGGATTGATTGGAGAAGAGCAGAAGTCTTCTGGGATGGTGAGTTGTTGGTTATATGGGTGTGTGCATTTGTCAAAATTCATTAAATTATATAATTTAAGAGATTGTATAATAAAAAAATCATCAAATTGAATACTCAAAATAAGTAAGGAAATGAGGCACAATTAATCTGCAGTGGCAAAAATCAGGATAGTTACCCAAAGGGTGGGATTCTGACATGACAGAGGCTGGAGGCAGCCTCTGCCGAGCTACCACTATTCTACTTCCTGATGTGAGCTCCGGTTATGCTGGTGTGTTTACTTTGTGAAATTTCAAGTACACTTATGATATGGGAATTTTATTATATGTTGCTCTTCAATATAATTAGCATTTTTTAAAAATTGATACAAGTGATCACAAAGGGCCAGTCCATCAATTCCCATAAGGAAATGCATTACTGTATCATTCGCATAATGGGATGTAAAGGGGCTGTTAGCTGTACCACTCTATTGTGCATAATAACCTTCTTATGGAAAAACTTTAACCTGTTACTATGACAGCACACTCTGACTCCGGCATTCACAGAGAATAAAAAGTTTCAATTTAATCTGTCCAGTTGCTTTGTTATTAAAGATGACAAGGAAGCCACAGCAAGCATCGCTAGAGAAATCACAGCAATATACATCTGTCACATCATAATACAGTCGGATCAGAGATCGTTCAGGAGTGTCATAATTGTAATTTCGGGAAACCGAGTACTATTTATGTGATAACATCCACCTGTATCCCTTTAACTTGTATTTTCAATTTGCTGCCTGTTTGCCTCTATTCAAAGCTGAAGCGTTGCATGTCATTAAACAGCAGGTGAATTAGTCGGGCCTGACTGTGAAGGATCACGACTCGGGATGCCTCAGAGTCTGGGGCTTGAAGTTTCTGTTTTAACAGCACTCGTGTGGTCCTGACGCATAGCTTGAGCATTTTGAAAACATGCTGAGATACACCTAAGGAGATAGACAGACTTCCACCACAGATGAAAGGATCTCCTAGTGAAAGAGAACAGATTAATGGATGTGTCAGTTAGGCTTCTTTGGTTACAACTTACAGAAACTCACAATGGTTAACAAGAGCAAAAGGAAATTTATTAGAAGCTGATTTGGGGATTTCTCACTGGAAACATGAGGAAGGACACTAAGACATCTCCGCGGCTTTGGAAAGGGGCACTAATAGAAGTGTGCATGACAGACTTCTCGACCCTGCCTCATGACCTCTTGGACCAGTTTTTTCCAGCAGCCATTGCTAAGGAAAGCAGCTGCGCAGGTGTAAACTAGCTGCATCTCCTCTATGGGTTCTTCCCAGCCACACAGGATGCCAGTGCACACAGGATGCCCAGCCATTCTGACACATGCACAAAGCTGGAAAGGTGAGAAAAGTAACAGCTTATTTGGCAACAAATAGGGATAACGTTGCTGGGAAAACAGTCCCCTCACCCATCCCACAACTGGATCCTTTCTAACTGGGTCATCCTACGATCTGGAAAAGATTAAACTCCAATTGCCACAACAGTGATAAGCTTGATATGCAGCTCCGAACGGGTTTTCCCTCCTTCCCTATTTTTTAGACACTTTTAAATCTTTATGACTCAACAACTTTAAAAAATTACTACTGCCATCTCCTTTTTAGTCTATTTTTTCTGTTACAAAATTTTCTAGTTTGCTAGCTGCTGGAATGCACACACCAGAGATGGATTGGCTTTTAACAAAAGGGGATTTATTTCATTAGCTATTCAGAGGAAAGGCAGCTAACTTTCAACTGAGGTTGTTTCTTATGTGGGAAGGCACAGGGTGGTCTATGCTGGTCTTCTCTCCAGGCCTCTGGGTTCCAACAACTTTTCCCCGGGGTGATTCCTTTCTGCATCTCCAAAGGCCTGGGCTGAGCTGCAAGTGCTGAGGTGAGGAATGCTGAGCTGCTTGGGCTGTGCCATGTTGAGTCTCTCATTTAAGCACCAGCCAATTAAGTCAAACATCATTCATTGCAGCAGACACGCCTCCTAGCCAACTGCAGATGTAATCAGCAACAGATGAGGTTCATGTATCATTGGCTCATGTCCACAGCAACAGAACTAGGTGCCTTCACCTGGCCAAGCTGACAACTGAATCTAACTACCATACAAATAGTACTTCAAGAATGAAAGCAAAATAAAGAATAGCATTAATGATTATGGAAAAAATCAGATTGTAAAAATCTGAAACACTGAGTCACTTTAACACTTAAAATACATATTGAGCATCTATTCTATGTGAAGAAAAGAAGAAGAAGATAAATTCCATCCTTACACCCAAAGATTGCACGGTCTGGTAGCAGACCAACGAGCCCAATGCTAGACGGCCTAAGGGTTCTGAGTTACAAAATGCCATGAGAGTTCCGAGTACTGAGGACAGCCTCTAAATGACCTCCTTCTGTTTTTTAAGTCACCTACCCCTATTATTAAGGATCACTCCCAAAACATACTACTTGCCACCAGCACTTACGCCAGGCTCTATTTCTGGAGGAAAAGAGAAGCTAAGCTGGTTATCTACAGGGTTCTGTGGAGGCCAGAGCAGATGGGTTCCAAATGTATTCATTTTTGTTCCCCTGCTCACAATTTAAATCCTGGCAAATAGCGCAAATGGCCAAGCTTGGTTCCCATGACCCAAAGGCAAAGAGGTCATTTCTAAAATGAAAATTTTCTAATCGAATTATTGTTTTGAAAAAAAAAGTTTTTTATTTTCTATATCTCTCTGTGTGTCTGAAATTGTTCATAAAAACTTAAGGAGCATAACTTGGTAGAGTGAGACATATTTAAATGATATCCCTAAGTTAACAGAACTAATAGCAACCACATTTATACTGCACTTATTTTACTAAGTGTTTGAGGTTATAAGATCATTTCTATTTATGGTGATTAATTTAAAAATCACCATAAATCTGAAGATGTTAGGTTACAGCACTGCATTCCACACAGCCTTTTTAAAAGTATATGACATGAATAAATAAATAATAGGGGGAAAAAATGTTAAAATAAATTGAGTAGCTTGAATACTAGTGATCAGTGAAAGGGAGTGGTAAGGGGTATAGAAAAAAATAGGGGGAACAAAGGTTAAAATAAATTGGTTAGTTGGAAATACTAGTGGTCAATGAGAGGGAGAGGTAAGGGGTATGGTATATATGAGTTTTTTCTTTTTTCTTTTTATTTCTTTTTCTGGAGTGAGGCAAATGTTCTAAGAAATTATCATAGTGATGAATATACAACTATGTGATGATATTGTGAGCCATTGATTGTATACCAAGAACGGAATGTTCATATGTTAAGACTACTCGAGTTTGTATGTTATTGTTTTGTTTGATCAATAAAAATATATATGTATTTTAAAAAGTATATGACGGGACTTCCTGGAAGATGGCGGCTTAGTAAGACACGCGGATCTTAGTTTCTTCCCCAGGACAGCTACTAGGGGAGTAGAAACGATACAGAAAGCGCCCAAAGCCACAACAGAGATAAAAAAAGACAGCGTACCCCATCCTGGAACGGCTGGCTGGCTGAGAGAAGCAGCTCGGGTGAGATCGCCGAGGCGCTCGGGCTTCACCGGGCGGGGCGGGAAGCCGCCGGAGTTACTCCCTTCCCCCTTCCCGGGCCGGCTGGAAGAATTGGAGAGGCGGTCCCCTGAAACCAAGGCGGCTGGCGCCCACACCACGCGCAGCCCCCTGGACCAACTGAGAGAATTGGATCGGAAAGCCCCAGGCCGCGGAGAACGGTGACGGGTGGGGGAGGCCCCTTCCAAACCCGTGACTCCCGGGGAACGTGCACTCTCCCGGGCAGGCCGCTGCGGCTGGCGCCCTCCCACCACGCTTGTCGCCCAGGGCCGACTAGGAAATTCGGACGGGCTCTTTCCCGGGCTGCAGCGACCAGCAACCCTCCCTGCGTTCGGACCCCGGGCCGGCTCAAGCCGCTTCGGCTAGCGAACCCCCCCCCGGACGGTGAGAGTTTTCCAAAGTTTAAGGTCCCACAGCACCTTTTACTGGTGGGACCCGCAGACAAACGTGTGCCACGAGTGCCACCTACTGGGCAGGATTAGAAAAACAGAACCCAGAGATTTCACAGAAAAATCTTCCAAACTTTTGGATCCAATACCCAGGGAAATCTGTCTAAATGCACAGACGCCAACAGAAGATAACGGATCACGCTCAAATAATTGAAAATATGGCCCAGTCAAAGGAACAAACCAATAGTTCAAATGAGATACAGGAGCTGACACAACTAATGCTAAATATACGAACAGAAATGGAAAACCTCTTCAAAAACGAAATCGATAAATTGAGGGAGGACATGAAGAAGACATGGGCTGAACATAAAGAAGAAATAGAAAAACTGAAAAAGCAAATCACAGAACTTATGGAAGTGAAGGACAAAGTAGAAAAGATAGAAAAAACAATGGATACCTACAATGATAGATTCAAAGAGACAGAAGATAGAATTAGTGATTTGGAGGATGGAACATCTGAATTCCAAAAAGAAACAGAAACTATCGGGAAAAGAATGGAAAAATTTGAACAGGGTATCAGGGAACTCAAGGACAATATGAACCGCACAAATATACGTGTTCTGGGTGTCCCAGAAGGAGAAGAGAAGGGAAAAGGAGGAGAAAAACTAATGGAAGAAATTTTCACTGAAAATTTCCCAACTCTTATGAAAGACCTAAAATTACAGATCCAAGAAGTGCAGCGCACCCCAAAGAGAATAGACCCAAATAGGCATTCTCCAAGACACTTACTAGTTAGAATGTCAGAGGTCAAAGAGAAAGAGAGGATCTTGAAAGCAGCAAGAGAAAAACAATCCATCACATACAAGGGAAACCCAATAAGACTATGTGTAGATTTCTCAGCAGAAACCATGGAGGCTAGAAGACAGTGGGATGATATATTTAAATTATTAAAAGAGAAAAACTGCCAACGAAGACTCCTATATCCAGCAAAATTGTCCTTCAAAAATGAGGGAGAAATTAAAACATTCTCAGACAAAAAGTCACTGAGAGAATTTGTGACCAAGAGACCAGCTCTGCAAGAAATACTAAAGGGAGCACTAGAGTCAGATACAAAAAGACAGAAGAGAGAGGTATGGAGAAGAGTGTAGAAAGAAGGAAAGTCAGATATGATATATATATAATACAAAAGCCAAAACGGCAGAGGAAAATATTATCCAAACAGTAATAACACTAAATGTTAATGGACTGAATTCCCCAATCAAAAGACATAGATTGGCAGAATGGATTAAAAAACAGGATCCTTCTATATGCTGTCTACAGGAAACACATCTTAGACCCAAAGATAAACATAGGTTGAAAGTGAAAGGTTGGGAAAAGATATTTCATGCAAATAACAACCAGAAAAGAGCAGGAGTGGCTATACTAATATCCAACAAGTTAGACTTCAAATGTAAAACAGTTAAAAGAGACAAAGAAGGACACTATATACTAATAAAAGGAACAATTAAACAAGAAGACATAACAATCATAAATATTTATGCACCGAACCAAAATGCCCCAAAATACGTGAGGAATACACTGCAAACACTGAAAAGGGAAATAGACACAAATACCATAATAGTTGGAGACTTCAATTCAACACTCTCATCAATGGACAGAACATCTAGACAGAGGATCAATAAAGAAATAGAGAATCTGAATATTACTATAAATGAGCTAGACTTAACAGACATTTATAGGACATTACATCCCACAACAGCAGGATACACCTTTTTCTCAAGTGCTCATGGTTCATTCTCAAAGATAGACCATATGCTGGGTCACAAAGCAAGTCTTAACAAATTTAAAAAGATTGAAATCATACACAACACTTTCTCGGATCATAAAGGAATGAAGTTGGAAATCAATAATAGGCAGAATGCCAGAAAATTCACAAATACCTGGAGGCTCAACAACACACTCTTAAACAACGAGTGGGTCAAAGAAGAAATTGCAAGAGAAATTAGTAAATACCTCGAGGCAAATGAAAATGAAAACACAACATATCAAAACTTATGGGATGCAGCAAAGGCAGTGCTAAGAGGGAAATTTATTGCCCTAAATGCCTATATCAGAAAAGAAGAAAAGGCAAAAATGCAGGAATTAACTGTTCAATTGGAAGAACTGGAGAAAGAACAGCAAACTAATCCCAAAGCAAGCAAAAGGAAAGAAATAACAAAGATCAGAGCAGAAATAAATGAAATTGAAAATATGAAAACAGTAGAGAAAATCAATAAGACCAGAAGTTGGTTCTATGAGAAAATCAATAAGATTGATGGGCCCCTATCAAGATTGACAAAAAGAAGAAGAGAGAGGATGCAAATAAATAAGATCAGAAATGGAAGAGGAGACATAACTACTGACCTCACAGAAATAAAGGAGGTAATAACAGGATACTATGAACAACTTTACGCTAATAAATACAACAATTTAGATGAAATGGACGGGTTCCTGGAAAGACATGAACAACCAACTTTGACTCAAGAAGACATAGATGACCTCAACAAACCAATCACAAGTAAAGAAATTGAATTAGTCATTCAAAAGCTTCCTAAAAAGAAAAGTCCAGGACCAGACGGCTTCACATGTGAATTCTACCAAACGTTCCAGAAAGAATTAGTACCAATTCTCCTCAAACTCTTCAAAAAAATCGAAGTGGAGGGAAAACTGCCTAATTCATTCTATGAAGCCAACATCACCCTCATACCAAAACCAGGCAAAGATATTACAAAAAAAGAAAACTACAGACCAATCTCTCTAATGAATACAGATGCAAAAATCCTCAATAAAATTCTAGCAAATCGTATCCAACAACACATTAAAAGAATTATACATCATGACCAAGTAGGATTCATCCCAGGTATGCAAGGATGGTTCAACATAAGAAAATCAATTAATGTAATACACCATATCAACAAATCAAAGCAGAAAAATCACATGATCATCTCAATTGATGCAGAGAAGGCATTCAACAAGATTCAACATCCTTTCCTGTTGAAAACACTTCAAAGGATAGGAATACAAGGGAACTTCCTTAATATGATAGAGGGAATATATGAAAAACCCACAGCTAATATCATCCTCAATGGGGAAAAATTGAAAACTTTCCCCCTAAGATCAGGAACAAGACAAGGATGTCCACTATCAACACTATTATTCAACATTGTGTTGGAGGTTCTAGCCAGAGCAATTAGACAAGAAAAAGAAATACAAGGCATCAAAATTGGAAAGGAAGAAGTAAAACTATCACTGTTTGCAGACGATATGATACTATACATCGAAAACCCGGAAAAATCCACAACAAAACTACTAGAGCTAATAAATGAGTACAGCAAAGTAGCAGGTTACAAGATCAACATTCAAAAATATGTAGCATTTCTATACACTAGTAATGAGCAAGCTGAGGGGGAAATCAAGAAACGAATCCCATTTACAATTGCAACTAAAAGAATAAAATACCTAGGAATAAATTTAACTAAAGAGACAAAAAACCTATATAAAGAAAACTACCAAAAACTGCTAAAAGAAATCACAGAAGACCTAAATAGATGGAAGGGCATACCGTGTTCATGGATTGGAAGACTAAATATAGTTAAGATCTCAATCCTACCTAAATTGATTTACAGATTCAATGCAATACCAATCAAAATCCCAACAACTTATTTTTCAGAAATAGAAAAACCAATAAGCAAATTCATCTGGAAGGGCAGGGTGCCCCGAATTGCTAAAAACATCTTGAGGAAAAAAAACGAAGCTGGAGGTCTTACACTGCCTGACGTTAAGGCATATTATGAAGCCACAGTGGTCAAAACAGCATGGTATTGGCATAAAGATAGATCTATCGACCAATGGAATCGAATAGAGTGCTCAGATATAGACCCTCTCATCTATGGACATTTGATCTTTGATAAGGCAGTCAAGCCAACTCACCTGGGACAGAGCAGTCTCTTCAATAAATGGTGCCTAGAGAACTGGATATCCATATGCAAAAGAATGAAAGAAGACCCATCTCTCACACCCTATACAAAAGTTAACTCAAAATGGATCAAAGATCTAAACATTAGGTCTAAGACCATAAAACAGATAGAGGAAAATGTTGGGAGATATCTTATGGATCTTACAACTGGAGGCGGTTTTATGGACCTTAAACCTAAAGCAAGAGCACTGAAGAAGGAAATAAATAAATGGGAACTCCTCAAAATCAAACACTTTTGTGCATCAAAGAACTTCATCAAGAAAGTAGAAAGACAGCCTTCACAATGGGAATCAATATTTGGAAATGATATATCAGATAAAGGTCTAGTATCCAGAATTTATAAAGAGATTGTTCATCTCAACAACAAAAAGACAGCCAACCCAATTACAAAATGGGAAAAAGACTTAAACAGACACCTATCAGAAGAGGAAATACAAATGGCCAAAAGGCACATGAAGAGATGCTCAATGTCCCTGGCCATTAGAGAAATGCAAATCAAAACCACAATGAGATATCATCTCACACCCACCAGAATGGCCATTATCAACAAAACAGAAAATGACAAGTGCTGGAGAGGATGCGGAGAAAGAGGCACACTTATCCACTGTTGGTGGGAATGTCAAATGGTGCAACCACTGTGGAAGGCAGTTTGGCGGTTCCTCAAAAAGCTGAATATAGAATTGCCATACGACCCAGCAATACTAATCCTGGGAATCTACTCAAAGGACTTAAGGGCAAAGACACAAACGGACATTTGCACACCAATGTTTATAGCAGCGTTATTTATAATTGCAAAGAGATGGAAACAGCCGAAATCTCCATCAACAGAAGAGTGGCTAAACAAACTGTGGTATATACATACGATGGAATACTATGCAGCTTTAAGACAGGATAAACTTATGAAGCATGTAATAACATGGATGGACCTAGAGAATATTATGCTGAGTGAGTCTAGCCAAAAACTAAAGGACAAATACTGTATGGTCCCACTGATGTGAACAGACATTCGAGAATAAATTTGGAATATGTCCTTGATAACAGAGTCCAGCAGGAGGTAGAAACAGGGTAAGATAATGGGCAATTGGAGTTGAAGGGATACAGACGGTGTAACAGGACTAGATACAAAAACTCAAAAATGGACAGCACAATAATACCTAATCGTAAAGTAATCATGTTAAAACACTGAATGAAGCTGCATCTGAGCTATAGGTTTTTGTTTTGTTTTGTTTTGTTTTGTTTTGATTTTACTATTATTACTTTTATTTTTTTCTCTATATTAACATTCTATATCTTTTTCGGTTATGTTGCTAGTTCTTCTAAACCAATGCATATGTACTAAGAAATGATGATCATGCATCTATGTGATGATGTTAAGAATTAATGATTGCATATGTAGAATGGTATGATCTCTAAATGTTGGGTTAATTTCTTTTTTTCCGTTAATTAAAAAAAAAAAAAAAAAGAGAGAAGGGATAATTGGAGCTGAAGGGATACAGACTGTACAACGGGACTGGATATAAAAACTCAGAAATGGACAGCACAATACTACCCAATTGTAATGCAATTATGTTAAAACACTGAATGAAGCTGCATGTGAGGTATAGGTTTTTTTGTTTTTGTTTTTTTTTTTCTTTCTATTATTGTTTTAATTCTTATTCTGTTGTCTTTTTTTTTTTTTTTTTTTTTTTTTTTTTTTTTAAAGGAAAGACAGAGAGAAGGAAGGAAGGAAGGAAGAAAGGGAAACATTTTTAAACATTTTCTTGTTTTATTGTATTTTGTTTCTTTGTTTTTGTTACATGGGCTGGGGCCGGGAATCGAACCGAGGTCCTCCGGCATAGCAGGCAAGCACTTTGCCCGCTGAGCCACCGCGGCCCGCCCCTCTGTTGTCTTTTTATTTCTTTTTCTAAATCGATGCAAATGTACTAAGAAATGATGAATATGCAACTATGTGATGTTATTAAGAATTACTGATTGTACATGTAGATTGGAATGATTTCTAATTGTTTTGTTAATTCTTTTTTTAATTAATAAAAAAAAAAGAGAGGAAAAAAAAAAGTATATGACATGGCCACGAGAAAGGGATGAAGACTTTCTGACTAGAGGGAGCAAGCATATTCCACCTGCTAATTACAGTGAAACACCTGGAAAAACAGATAGTATAACTATGCACGGACCATGAAAAGTCAAGAAAAAAGGAATATGGGATAGGGAGTCCTTAACTCAAGGAACAAAATGGTAACGGGTTCCCTGGTTTAGTTTGGTTTTGTCTCCTACATATTTGGTCTTGGCACTAGAGCAGCTTGCAGCCCATAAATGCAAACAGATGAAGGGGGAAAAAAAGCCCCCAAACAGACCACTTTCCCCAGCCAAAGACTGAGAAGAAGAAAACCCTAGAGGACAGAATCCTTTTACTATGCCCACCTGACTCCAAGCAATCACCCCAAAAGGAACTGTGCCCATTCCTTCTCATGAAGGACTGCAGAGACTGTGGGAAGGAGTTAAACGTCCCCACACTGCACTAACCAAGCAGAGGCTGCAGTCTCCCCACCTCTGCTTGGGTGCTATGGAGATTATAGGGTAAAATCCTGCCAACCTTCCCCTCTCCAGACAGTGGATATCCCTGCCCTACACTGATATGACAGAGGCAGCATCCCTCCTCTTCCTGTGCTGGCCACTGTGTAGACTGCAGGGCAACCCTGTCCACTATCTCTGTCCTCAACTAAGGAACATCAACAAAGAAGTGGCACCCCAATCCCTCCAACTACATGGGGAGTGGGGGAATTCTTAATACCTGTGTAGAAAGTTTCAGGCACACCCCCATGAAACCCATGCATGAAACTACAAAATTGACTAGAATCAACATAGCAAAATATTTGAGAATGGAGCTATGGGGTGGAATGTTACTCAGGCTTCCAACTGGCCTCTTGGCAGCACGCAAGCAGGGAGGACAATGATAATGCAAAGGGCTTGAAAACTAAATCAACGTTGGAACCACAGCCCATGAAAGTGATGGCCTCATATGTTCTGAACGTGAAATGGAAGATTTAAATAGGAACCAAAAAGTTTTATAATATAATACTCAAAAGAGTCCAAAATGCAACCAAAATATGTGTCATATCAAAATTTACGAAATTCTCAACATAATGAGAAAAGATATTCAACAGGGATGATATAGATGATGGAATTATCTGACGAGAATTTTAAAGCGCTATCATAAAAATGCTCCAAGCAATTATAAACATTCTTGAAACAAAAGGAAAAATAGAAAATCCAGCAAAGAAATAGAAGATATAAGAAGCAGCAAATGAAAATTTTAGAACTAAAAAATACAAGTACAATTGTAAAATGCTTTGAATAGGCACAATAGCAGATGGGAAAGCAGAATATAAAGTTCTGTGAACACAGAGATAGAGTGATAGATGGGAGACCCGGGTTTGAGTCCTGGTCCATGCACATCCCCAAAACACACAAACAAGCAAAACAAACAAAGGAAACAACAAGTAACAAAAATTCAACACATGGTGCTGCAATAACAGGATACACACATGGGAAAAGAATGAAATGTGACCCCGCCATAGAGCATATAAGAAAAAAGAAATTATCTAATCTGAAAAAAAGAGAGAGAAATATAAATTGGAAAAGAAAGGAAGAAGAAAAAGGGGAAGTAGGAAGAGGAGGAATAGAATAAGAAATAGAAGAAAGTCCCAGGCATATGTGGGGCAATAACAAAAGATGTAACATTTGGGTCATTGAAGCTACAGAAGGAAAAGAGAAAGAGAGCAGGAGTAAAAAAATATCTGAAGGAAAAGAACTATCAACCCAGAATCTATATCCAGTGAAAATATGCTGCAAGTTTCACCAAAAAAATCATATGTTTAACTTATCTTGAAAAATTAGAATTCCTAGCCATCGAGTGTGAATTCTTACAAAGCAATAGTAAAATGGGGCCAAAGCAGCGTTCCTTTTAGGTGAGGCATGCACTCTCTAACTCACCCAAAGCCCTATTACCTAGTACCTTGAGTTCTATTTCACACATTTCTTCTCCTTGTCTGGTTATGGTAGGCATGCAGATTTTATGGGATCCAGAGTTCAATATTTTCTGGCGACTGATAAACAACAAAGTACACCCAAAAGGCACCCATGCAAACAATTCTGCATCTGGTCTCAGTGGTCACAGACACTACATACCCCTAGGATTCTGTGGACTTCCTTTTAAGAACCCCTGATTTAGACATGGAATGTCCTATTCTAATGCAAAAGATGTTGAGACTATCAATAACTCATCCTTGTTCTCTATCAGCTTCATTTGGAAATGACTCATATTGTCACATTTTGCTGCATTATTTAAGAATATTCAATTCTGCTACGGAAAATATGACAAACAAATAAGGAGGAAGAAATGGAACTAAGTACAGAAGCAAATATCTAGTGAAACATATTAGGCATAGATAAAGTAGGTAGAGTCTAGCTATGAAAGAACGGAAGGAACAAACAGTCACCAAACACCCATGAGTCACTCTATATAGATGGGCATCCATTGACAACACCCTTTCTGGTCTCACATGTCATCTTCTTGAAAATCACACATAAAATCAAAGCAAGAAAAAAAAAAGACAAAACGCCTGCCATGCCAGAGACCCGGGTTCAATTCCAGTTGTCTGCCCATGTAAAAAAAGAAAAAAAAATCAGAGCTTGTGCAGTAAACCATTGGTGAGCTACAGTTACTTGCTAGCTCTATGTGCTATTTGCTTTCTCTCATAGAGCAAGCATGTATTGACTCCATGAATCTTTCATCTGCTGAGACCCTTTGCTCAAAACTCAATTGGTTCTCATAATTATCCCATCAGTGGGGAGACCTCGTGTGGCAGGAAGCAAAATGGACTAGACAACCACTGTGTACCATAGAATTCTGGTTGTGTGCTCCTCCTACTCTGATTGCAACTTATGCATATTAACCTGCCCGACTTCTTTCCCCTTGCTTCTCACCAGGTAGTGTAAAATGCCTTAATAAACCACATGGCTTAAGCATTTTCATTTGGTCTGTGAGCCTGTCAGGTTCATAACCCACATAATAGTCTATCTGATAGCATATTGGGAAGCTACCATTGCAGCAAAGTAATTTCCCACATTCATCACTTTCTCTCCATGCCCATTGGCACTACTCTACTGGAAGCCTTCTTTTCAAACTCATATTACCTACCACCTAAGCCTGGGCCCCTCCCCTCTTAATCAGTTCTGCATAATTCTAGAGTTGTTTCTCTTAAATGAGCATCTATTTTATCACTCCCTTAACTCAAAAACCTGAGAAGTCCTGTTACCGAACAAAGGTGGTGGATTCTTCTGCCCCATATGCTCAAATGACCAATTCCTGAGACACGGGAGGTTTCAAAGAGAGAAAAACTTTATTACTGGGTGCATAGCAGGAGAGCAGGTGGCCTAAATATCTGTCTCCCCAAACTGTAGTAATTCTGATCGTTTTGTTAGGAAAAAAAGATGGTCAGGGTTTAGGAAAATGAGCACAGTGGCTCCAGATGATGTAATTAGAGGGGATATAATTATTGAGTATGCACAGATTGAGTACATGCCTAGTCACAGAACGTGTGTAAGAAGACAATGAAGTGTTATAATGAGGTAAAGGTGACTTGCAGGTTAAAGTCTTAGTGACTTATCCATGTCAGGTGAGCCCATTTAGGTTAGATCCAGTCTCAGTTGCTAAGATAACTGGATTTGAGGTGGGTTAGTTCTGGGCTGAACCAAGACCCTCCATTAATAAAATCAGGGACTGTCTTTAGATTTCAAGACTCTGTAGTTGAAGAAACAAATAAATGGGTGCAAATGAAGGTTAGTCACAAGGTCTTTGCAATCGCAGGGGCACAAGATAAGGCTTATACGATCATTATTAGAGATTAAGGCAGCTGGATTACAATTTAGAAATTGTAATTTAGAAATACCTGAAAAGGTATTTCCCTCTGTCTACTCTGATATACTAGAAAGCAAAAAGGAACATCTATATAATGATTCATGAATTAAAATTATCATTTAAATCCTGACTTCTCACAGCCTCCTTTAACAAATCGAAACTGTTCTGATTTTCAAAGCTCTGCATGATATTGCACCATTCTATTAAGAAACCAATCTTCTAAAAATAATCTCATCAGTCTCCTCCAAATAGCAGATGCACTGTGACTAGGATATGGTGCCTTCAGTAAGGTAGCTTTCCTTACCTGGAATACCTGTCCCCTAGTCATTACCCATCCAAATTTTTTCTCCCTCATTAGATCATAATCTTCACAGGGCAGCAGCCTTGCACCTTTGGCTCATCATTGTAGACCCAGCACCCAACAGTTTCTGGTACATAATCTGTGGAATGAACGAATAAATGAGTGAATGAACAACTACAAACCTCAGCTTTTCCCATCAAATTGCATTCTTCTTCCTACTGAGTATAGATTACAATTTTATCCCCCAGTCACTATTGTATCTCAAAGTAGATAATAAAAATATTGGATATAATGACTGTACGTTAAGTTGTATACATAGAAGAAATTCAGTAAGAGCAGTGTCACAGATAGCTCAGAGATCCTCAGACTCAAGGATACATCACTGCCACCTCGGAAGCCTGTTTAGCATGCTGATATCTGGGAACCATCCTCCAAAATTTTGGTTCATTAATTTGGAGATGCAACCTAAGGATGCAGCATTTTTTCCAAAACTCTTGATAGCTCTGATGCAAGGGTTTCATCCATCCGTGGCATATTGAAAAATATTAAACAAGGGAGTATGGGATGCCCAGTGCAAGTGCAAGTGATCATCTCTACTTCTCTTATTATGATCAATATTAGTAAAAAGATTAAAATGAATATCAGGGCAGCCTGAAAGACATTGGGGAAAGATGGGTCTACATCCTTTACCTTAGCTGGTGTGGTTTGGGGGAAAAAAAGAGGATTTATTGCTAATTGTATATGAGAATGAAAAAGAGAGTGTGTGTGCATGTGTGTGTTTCCTTTCCCTTAGTTTTTTTGTTTTTTTAGCTGCTGTTCTGCCTGACCAGCTGCTTATTGGCTATCATTGCCTCTCCACGGGAAGGTGGGAAGAAGCAGTACCACTCTTAGTTCCTCAGGCAAACGCCCTCTGTCACCCAAAGGCTTGAATGGCTCTGTTTCTTATTTGAATGATATCATGACACTCATTCTTTCAGTGAGCATTTATTGCATGTCTACATTTGAACCCATCAGCCAAATCTAAAATTTAAATTAATATTTTAAAACTTTTAAAATTTATTGTTACTTGTAGATCATTTCAGACTGAGGAAGTACATAAAGGTCAAAGAAGACTTTTGACTTGGAGACTTTAAAAAGGAAAAGTTTTTCAAGTTGTGAAACTACTTTATGTGTGGGCTTATAGAATTGAAATCTCCTTGACTTTTGTTGTACCTTCTGAATGAAAATTTTACATAGTTTTTCCAATCCTGCTATCATGGAATTCACCTGCATATTCTAGTCCGCAATTTTAACATAAAGTTGTCAATTTAGATACTCAAACTTTAAGTTTTAGACATATAGTAATGAGTTTGACATTTTGGATAATGTATATAATAATGAAATATATTAATTTATTTGAAAAGTTTCTTTTATATATCCTTAAATTGCTTATTTGGTGTTTCATTAAATCTGCAGTCAGTTGGATTCTAACTGAATTTCAAGCTTTATCAAGTTGTGGAAATTCAAAGAAATCCAAAACTAATCCAGAGTACCATAAACATTTGCATGTTAAGTAAAGACAATTGCCTTCTTGCACCAGACCTCATTTTCACCAGTTCAAAATTGTAACTCACAAAGAAGTAAATGGCTAACCTAATGATGGAAACAGATGAAGAATTTAATGCTTCCTTACCATATGTGGTACACCAAAGAAATAACAGTAAAGTGCAGTACTAATGGGACACTAAAACATTAACGAAAATATTCCATAGATAAAATTCTCTATTTACTGATCAGGACATTACTTACTTGAGTAATGGCTCCAAGTTTCTGGTTGTTTTGCATCCAATTAGACAATTTACAAAAAGAAAGATAAGCATTTTAGTTGTAATTAATGTTATAGTGAGCCAGGCTCAGGCAACTATGCAAAAAATAGTGATCTTATACAATAAATCAATTCAATACTATGCTGAGTAATGCAAGGAATAAAGCCCCACCAGGAAATATTAACCTTCTACCCTATGGAAACCATTCAAAAACAATTACACACAGACTAATATAATCCCCACAAAGTTTAGTCAGCATCTTTACCTGGCTTTTATAGTATTTATCTTCTCATTTTATCTAATATAGGGCATGAGAAGTATTTTCTTAATTTTCCATTGCTTACCTGAAGAGTAGTATTGTCCTCATTGTGTGAGGATTTTATCATACCCGAGGAGGTATTTGCCTTTTCAAATCTATAAAAGTCCTCATTTAAAAATCTTTATTGAAGTATTTTATATTTTACAAGACAGGCTCCAAAGAATTTTACATTAAATATGGACAACAGTGGCTCAGTGGCAGAGTTCTTACTTGCCATGCTGGAAACCTGAGTTTAATTCCTGGTGCCTGCACATGTAAAAAAAAAATGTAATTTACATATAGCTCTTTAACTGAAGCCCCCCAGCCTCTCTGAGATTTTTGTAAAATCTGACCAAAAGTTTATATCTCCTTTTCTCCCAGTTTTTTTCTGCAGAAGAAAGTGAAGAACATAACAAGATCAGATTTTGAAGGCGTCCTTTGTGGAGAAAGTTATATTTACTGGATAAATATCTGCAGAAAAATGACATTTTAGTGTCTCCCACAAAAATAGTTGACTATTCTATCACCTAACTCCTTATACCCTACCACAACCACAGAAGCTTTTTAGTTTTTCAAGATGAGCTCTAGTGCAAGAAGACAATTGTCTTTACTTTTAGTTTTTCAAGATGAAATATGCATAGAAAACAAAAGATCAGTAGTTACACGAAGAAATCTTTCTTCATGAAAATAAACAAAACAATGCACAAAAAAGAGCTAAGAGGTGAACAGACAAGGTAAAAAGAAAGATTATAAATTTAAACAACAGTAGTACACCTAAACAATGGAATATTACTCAACAATAAAAAGGATCCAACTATCAATGCACAGAACAATATGGACAGATATCAAATGCATTATGCTACAGGGGGAGAAAAGCACATATACTAAAGGCTCTATATTGTATGATTCCATTTATATAACAGTCTAGAAAAGGCAAAACAATAGGGCTAGAAAACAAGAGTGGAGCAAAGGGCTGACTAAAAAGAGACATGATGGGATCTGGGGGTGTGATGGACTTGTTCTACATCTTGATTTTGTGTTAGTTACATAACTATGTGTCACCATGGCCACATGTCTACCCACCAATAAGATGCAAAACAGCATGTTATTTTTTAAAAAGAAAAAAGAGCTAAAACAAGGAAGAGCTCTTAAAAATTTAAATATGATAGCCAGAGCGAAAAATTCAAAGGGAGAATTAGAGAATGGAGTTGAGTAAATCTCCTAAAAAGTAGAATTAAAAATACAGAGATAACAATAGAAGATTAAAAATTATCCATAGCAAATTTAAGAGCACTCTAGATAAAGATAAGATGTTATAATATTAAAAGCTTACAGAAAATGAAAAAGGCCTTATATAGTAAAGCAGGATAAAGTAGAAGAATGGACTTTTCAACAGCAATTCTGAAAGCTAGAAGGCAATGGGTCAAAGCTAAACATCCTGTTAAAAATAATTTTGACCTTGAATTCTATATCCAGCTAAACAATCAATAAAACATGTAAAGTGTCACAAAACTCCTCTTTCCTGCACCCATTCTCAGGCTGTCATTGGAAAATATGATTTCCCAAAATAAGGGAGCAAATCAAGGATGAGGAGAAATGAGATCCAGGAAACCGGGGACCCAAAACAGAAAACAGGGTCAAAGAATTTCCTAGAGCAACAGCAGTGATAGTAACTTCTTAAAATGCTAGTTCAGTATGAAGCAGATTAATTCACTCAGGAAAGGTAATTCCAGGAAAAAGTATAAAGTGGATAAATAATTGGACAAGCCTGACTCTGTGGCCAATTGAATTGAAAAGACATTTTCCAGAGTTATTGGCCAATGCGAGAATATTGTGTCATTTTGTCAAATGCTTTTCAAAAGAGAGAACAAAGGAGTAGGTGAAGGAATTATTAACTCCAGCATAAACAAAATTTTCACAATAAATTAAAAACAAAATAATTCATTCAGCAGTAATATATATATAGAATTATAATAATGAAAAGAATGACTATGGATTCAATTTTTCAGTTGAGATAAAATTATAGTGAGTGCAGAAGACAGAAGACAGTTAAGCTAAAATTCTCATATACCATAGAAGCAATTCCACTGAAAAGGAATTTTAAAAATGGAATTATGTATAACTTATTTAGAAATATGGAGGCAAGTCAGAACGAAATAGCTTGAAGAATTTAAATTAATTGCTTGTGAGGCATGAAGAGGATAGGAAGGCGAGGAGGTCTTTAAGACACAAGAGAAGATATAAGATGGTTGTTTATAACACCTTTCCATCCTTTGGATTTTTTAATAAAAATATTTGTAAGTAACCTTTGACAAAGAAAATAAACATTATTTTTAAAATAAGAGATAACCAGAACTTTGCCGATGATTTCCTCTTTTGCCATCTGCAATGTTTTTAATTACTTTAGTAAGGAGGGATTGGTGATGAAAGAAAGAAGGAAATGAGGGAGAGAGGACAGAAAAGAAAGGAAATCTACATCAAATACATTGCAACTAATTATGTGTGTTATTAAATTTCATTTTGGATCTTCTTAATAAAATATTTTATTTGACTCCAGTGGACCACCTCAGCCCAATTTTGATAACAATGTTTCTAGCAAATTCACTGTGTTTGTTTAGTCCCTAGTAATAAAGTCATTACTCACCTAACTGGGGTGTCAATATGAAATGTCCTTAATTTAAGTATTATCAAGACGTACCAAATAGTGCTTAAATAGCAGCTGTGCTGGAAATGGGTGTATTATTAATAAGTACTACTTGATAAATTTGTAACTGTCTTAGTTTCCCAGCAGCTATGACAAACACCACACAATAAGTTGGCGTAAACAATGGTAATTTATTGGGTCACAGTTTCCAGGCTGGAAGAGGTCCAAAATCAAGACATCAGTGAGGCAATGCTTTTTCCCCAAATTCTATCACATTCTCATGAAGGCTGCCAGCACTCCCTGGGGTTCCTTGGTCTGTGCTCTATTTCATGTCACATGGTGATGTCCTCTTGCTGCTCTCCTGTTCCTGGTGACGTCCAGCTTCTGACCTCTCCCTGGGTATTTATAAGTCCTCCAGTAATAGGATTCAGACCCACCCTGATTTAGATGACCACGCCTTAGCTAAAAACTTCTCCAAAGGGTCATAGCTACCTTGGATTCACAGCCACAGGCATGGGATTAAGGTTAAGAATGTGTTTTTTGGGGGGGTACAGTAACATAGCAAAAGAGGCACATTACATGTATCAGTGATAGCTGTCACATCAGCACTGCAAATGAGTACTTTTGTCCCCATTTAAGAAAGAGTAAAACTGAAGCTTCAGTCGGTTCGGTTAACTTTTCCAAGACCATTCAGAGAGAGAGTAGCAGAGCCACTTCTGTTCTGTAAATGGACCATCACAATAAATTTCAGGCATCCAGAATGCTAATTAGGTCTTGGTATAAATAACGTTTTCAATAAAAAAGTCAAATGTGTCCGTCTTATTTTAAAAAATAAAGGAAAATCATAAAAATCTCTAAATCTACTAGTAATGTCTTAGGCATCTGGGAAGTGGGCTTGTTTGTGCTGGTGGAGCGGCCTTTTCAGAAAATATCAGATTTTTCTCTTACTTTTTGGAAGCTGATACGCAACTTCTGGCAGGTTCTTTAGATAACCTGTCAAAAAAATTTATCCTTAAGTACTATGTGTGTATAAATATAAAATATACTGAAATGAAATTGATCCAAATGCTTTAGCTCCTTCCCCTTCAAAAATAACTAGACAGGGGCGGGCAAAGGTGGTTCAGTGGTAGAGTTCTTGCCTGCCATGCCAGAGAACAAAGTTTGATTCCTGGCCCATGCACCTCCCAAAAACAAACAAAAAGTTCAGCAAATGATGTTGTAATAACAGGATACTCATATGGAAAAAGAATGAAATGTGACCCCTACAATAAAGCATACAAAAAAAAAATAACTAGACAATTTCTTAATTACAAAATCATCTCTTTTCAGGATTTGCAATTTAGTCCGAAAGACTATATTCTATGAGTTCAACTGATGATAAACAATTATGCTCCAGCTCATTGCATTTGTTACCAGTTTTCTACTTTAAATAAGGTGAGGAGGGTGGGCCACAGTGGCTCAGCAGACAGAGTTCTCACCTGCCATGCCAGAGATACTGGTTCAATTCCTGGTGCCTGTCCATGCAAAACAAGACAAAACAAAAGTGAGGTGAGGAGAGGACAGTGTGGGTTAATTTAATTTACAAATTTAATATTTTAATACATATGCACAATTCATCTTTCCTAGTGAGTTTTTATGTCCTCTGAATGTCATCATTGTATAAAATTATATAATAAATCCTGATGTTAAAAAAAAAGAATAAATATCTTTAAAGGGGAGAATATCTTTGTAGAAGGTTGAAGTAAGCCTTTTCATCAACTCCTCCATTAAATAACAAAGCAAGATTAACCTCAGCACTCGCTGAATGTTCTTCTCCAAGAAGCATAGCAGGCTATAAACAATGGCCTGACAGTTGATTCACAGTTAAAAAATACCAAGTGCAATCATCGATGTTGACTTAAAATGCATTGTAGTCAGAAAATCCAAGTTTTCTTTAAGCAGTTTTATTGCGATACATTCACATTCCATATAATTCATCTAAAGTGTACATTCAATGGCTTTTAGTATAATCACAGAGTTGTGCATTTATCACAACAATCTATTTTAGAACATTTTCATTACTACGAAAAGAAAAACCCCGTAACCCTATCAGTCTCCTCTCAGTCCCTGTATCCTTCCAGCCCTAGATAACCACTATTCCATTTCTGTTTCTATAGATTTATTAATATTTACATTTTATATAAATGGAATAATATCATATGTAGTACTTTGTGTCTGGTTTATTTCAGTTAGCATAATTTTTAATTATTATTTTTTTATTAGAGAAGTTATAGGTTTACATAAAAATCATGTAAAAAATACGTTTCCGTATATCCCTCTGTCATGGTCAGTTTCATGTGTCAACTTGGCCAAGTTGTGATGCCTGTTTGTCTGGTTGGGCAAGTGCTGGCCTGTCTTTTGCTATAAGGACATTTCATAGAATTAAATCATGATCATGTCAGCTGCATCCACAGCTGATTCCATTTGTAATCAGCCAAGGGGAGTGTCTTCTGCAATGAGTAATGCTCAGTCTAATCACTGGAAGCCTTTTAAGGAGGATTCAGAAGAGACAGGCTCTTCCTGCTTCGGCTGTTGAGCCTCTCCTGTGGAGTTCGTCCAGACCCTCCATCGGAATCGTCGGCTTCACAGTCCGCCCTGCGGATTTTGGACTCTGCGTTCCCACGGTCACCTGAGACGCTTTTATAAATTTTATATTTGCAAGTGTTCCCTGTTGATTTTATTTCTCTAGAGAACCCTAACTAATACCCCCTCTATTGTAGAGACTTTTCATTGGTGTTGTAAAATATTACTGTTAACTATTGTCCATAGTTTGCATTAGGTCTATTTTTCCCTTGTATCACCCTATTATTAATATCTTGTAACAGTGACGTACATTTGTTATAATTCATGAAAGAACATTCTTATATTTGTATGATTAGCCACAGTCATTGTCCATAACAGGATTCACTATGTTATACAGTCCCATGTTTTATCCTCTAACTTTCCTTGTAGTAACATACAAGACCCAAAGCTTCCCATTTCAACCATATTCGAACACACATAATTTGGCAATGTTAATTACACTCACAATAATGTGCTACCATCACCACTGTCCATTTCCAAACGTTTGCAATCAGCCTAATTAGAAATTCTGCATAAATAAAGCCTCAAATCCCCATTCTCTACCCCCATTTTATCCCTTGCTAACCTAGATTCTAGATTCTAGGTTATTATAATGAGTTCATATCGGTGAGATCATACAATATTAGTCCTTTTGCATCTGGCTTATTTCACTCAACGTAATATCCTCAAGCTTCATTCATGTTGGTGCATGAATCAGGACTCCATTTCTCCACAAAGCTGAATAATATAACCCATTGCATGTATGTACCACATTTTATTTATTCATTCATCAATTAATGGGCATTTGGGTTGCTTCTATCTTTTGGCAATTGTGAATAACGCCATTATGAACATCGGTGTGCAGTGTGTCTTTGAGTCCCAGCTCTCAATTGCTCTGGGCACACACTGGGTAGTGGGATTGCTGGATCATACGGCAGTTCTGTCCTTAGCTTCCTGAGGACCCGCCACCCCATCCTCCACAGCAGCAGCTCCATTCCACATTCCCACCAGCAATGCATGAGTGCTCCCACTCACCCCCGTCTTCTCCAACACTTGTGAGTTTCTATGTTAATAGTGGCCGTTTTAGCAGGTGTAAAATGACATCTCGTGGTTTTGATTTACATTTCCCTCATAGCTAGCGATGTTGAGCATCATTTCACATGCTTTTTGACCATTTGTGTTTCCTCTTTGGAAAACTATCTACTCAAGTTTTTTGTTCATTTCAAGTTGAATTGTTTGTCTTTTCATTGATGAGTTGTAGGATTTCCTTATATATTCTGGATATTAAACCTTAATTGGATATGTGATTTCCAAATATTTTCTCTCATCAAGTAGGCTGCCTTTTCACTTTCTTGACAAAGCCCTTTGAAGTGCAAAAGCTTTTAATTGTGAGGAAGTCTATTTATCTGGGTTTTTTCTTTGCTTGTGATATGGGTGTAAAGTCTAAGAAATCATTGCTAAACCAAGATCTTGAAGGTGCTTCCTTACATGTTAAATGCCAGCAAGTTACAAAGAATCAGTTGCATTTTTAATGATGCAAATTAAATGCACCTTTAATATGACACCCAAAAGCAATGTGGGATTCTGGATTGGATTCTGGAACAGAAAAAGTACATTAGTGAACAAACCGATGAAATCTGAACAAAGTTGTTATAGTAATGTTCCAATGTTAATTTCTTAGTTTTGATCATTGTACTATAATTGCATAAGATGTTAACTTTAGGGGAATCTAGGAAAGAGTATGTGACAACTTTCTTTGCCACTCTCCTGTAATCTAAAATTATTTCAAACAAAATAAAATGTTAGAAAAATATACTCCTTGTAATCTAACATAAAATTATCTGTTGAATGTATACTTGGTGTGAAAAAAAGGTAAATACACCTGGTCAAAGAGGCACATATTATCTGCAATAATAAATCTTATCAGCTCATAATTAATGGAAAATATATTATTACTATATGTGTATCATTCAGGGTCTTCCAGAGAAACAGAACCAACAGTATATGTGAATGGATGGGTGGACAGATGGATACAGATGGAGATGAATGTGTGTGCATGTGAGTGAGTAAGTATTTGACAAAACAACTGGACCCCTATCTAGCCAAGTCAACAAATAAATTTAACCATAACATAGTGGGGTCAATTTTTCTGACAGACTAAAATATTTCTAAGAATATTAATATTGAGCCCCCCAACACAGTATGCATTTCTAAATATCATTAACAAGCACAACCTCCTGGAAAGAACTAGGCGCAAAATAGATCTATCCTGATTTTGCTGCTCAATGGCTATGAGTTCACATCATAAAATTGAAGCAATTGGATTAAAATCTTAAATGCCTTCTTCATCTCTAAAAGTATCTAACTAGGTGATATTGAGTGTCTCCTCATAGTCCACTTATTAAATTAACCCAAAACTTCAACTCCTGAATTGAACAGAAACTCCACTTCAAACAAGCTTAAGAAGAAAACACATTTATTGACCTACCTAACTGAGCAGACTGGAAATAGTGCTCCACTGTCCGTATTTAGTTCAGAGTCATCAGCACTTGGTTTCTCTCCAGATCTTGGCTCTGTCTTCTATGAAGTTGGCTTCATTCTCTGGCTCGACATGATGGCCTTGAAAATCATAATCCCCCAGGGTTATCTCTGACTGGACTATTTTGGATGTCAAATGAATCCCTGACTCACTATAATAAAGGAGCCAGGTCTGGAGCACACACTTACCCCTTAGCGGACTGTGACTAGCACCTCCACTGCAAAATTTCTACTGTTTTAATCTGAGCGCATCTTAACTATACATATTTTGATACCAGGAAATGGAGCACTGCAGAATAGAGGCTGGCTTAATGGAAGATGAAGAATACAGAACAGAAAATAAAGACTCTATTATTCCTTTCTGGTAAATTGACAATTTTCTTATGCCACATTGAAGGAGTCAAACTATGGCCCTTTTATGTTGCAACTCAGACAATATACCTACCAAGGCTACAGCAATTAGGGACTTGGGAAGACATGCATTCAAGTGTTTTTCACATTTCTTAAGGCCAGCAGTAAAACTTTACAAGAAAGAGACAAACAGCTGAATATGGCCCAATGTAAGCACAGAGAAAAGAAAAAATAACTTCATTAAGAGAGGCTCTTTTTGTAATCCGAAATGATGGAAATTTGAATGTTAGAAAAATGAATTATCTAACTTAACAAATATCAATGCTAATAGAGGTTGGAAATAGGCTGTTTGGAAGGATATAAGATTGAAGCATGAGAAAAACATGAAACTCAGGTAACTCATATTAAATATTCTTTGCCTGAGAAAAGATAAAGCATTTTGATGTCCACCAACCCAAGGCTGTTTGAAATCACCTCAAGGGACTATCCAAAATTTGCAAAATATGAATATAAGCATTTTAAGTGTATGTGTTTGGGAAGGGGCTAACTTGGGAGGCTATGCTGTGTGTAGGTTTTGCAAAAACTTCTTCAGCTTCCACAATAACTTCTCCACCAACTCCAAGTATTATGGTAACTCAATGCAATCAGTTAAGATTCTAACCACCCAAAGTTAGACCAGACTCCCCAGATAAAAGGCAGTCCTCCACAAAATTCCTCTGTACTTTCAATCATGTAAGATTAAGACAGGTTTTTCTCTTACTTGCAGCTAGAAACACCATAACAAATATACTATTGCTATGCCCATGACATTACAATTAGGGGCAAGTATCAGAAACCTGAATAACCCTTGTTTAAGCACATTAGGGCTTTGGTTTTTCTCATGAAATGCAGTATCTGAATGTGGATAGTCCAGGGTTGATATAAAGACTATATCCCAGGCTGCTTCTACCATTTTGTTTAGCCAAACTTAGCATGTGCTTGTCACTTTGTTATCAGAAATTGACTACATCAGCATTTCAATTAGGAAAAAAGGGAAGGGCAAAAAACCAAGGGTCAATAAGCCTGCTTCCCTTTTAAATAACTTTCTCAGAACTGCATCGCAACCATTGTTATGTACATTTTATTATCTTTAGCTGTGTCCACTCACTTTCCTATATGCACAGGGAGCTGGGAAATACAGTTCTTATGGCTGGACATATTTCCACTCCAAAAACAATGAGAATCATATTTCTAAGATAGAAGGGAAAATGTCACTAGTCAGCATTAGCCATCTACACCACACTCCTAAATTGTGTATACAGCTAATAACTCCCCTTTATTCTCTTGACTCATGTATCAAAGGAGCTTTTTAAGCTCTTCATGTTTATGAATTACAGACACTTCAAATTGAGTATGTATAAAATAAAGCTGGTGATTTCCATGCTCAGTCTGTCTCTTCTTTAGTCATCCTGATCTTGGTAAATGGCACCACCACTTAGCCACTGATTGACTCTACCATTCAAATGTCCCTGCTGAAACCCAGAAATCATCCTGCATTCAGCTTTTGCTCACTCCCGTCCATACAGTGAATTCATCATCACAATGAGTCAGTTCTTCTTTCTAGTGTACCTCAAATCAATCAACTTCTCTTTAATTCCAGTGTCATCACCTTAGTCAAGCAACCCTTGTCTCATATGGACTCCTGGAATGTCTTCTAACTGGTTCCCTTGTTTCTACTCTTGCTCCATTCCAGTACAATTTCCACATGGCTTCCAGAGTGACCTTCCAAAACTATAAATCAGATGCTGTCCTCCTGCTGAAAACCCTCCAATATCTTAGCACTGTACTTTATCTTACCATGGTCTACAAGGTCTCATAAAGTGGTTCCTTCAAACCTCTCCCATCATCTCATTCTCCTTGCTCACTGGATTTCAGCCACACCAATCTCCTTTCTTTTCCTCTAACATTCTAAGTCTTTCCCCCACTGTGTAATTTTGTACTATCTGGAATGTCCCTCTCCGATTGGCTTTGTCCAAATCTTCCAATCAATCTTTCATCATTTAATCATATAGTGTTTCATAGCAATTAATCATAATCTGTAATCCTAATCTGTAATTATTTTATTCACCATTGTCTTGCTCTGCAATAATATATATGTTCTATCAGGACAAGGAACTAGCTTTCCCAGTTAACTAACATATCTAGGTCCTATTCAGAAAATTTACCGAGTAATTAATTAGATTCACTCATTCAACAAATATGTTTTAACGTCCAACAAGAAGCAGTTCCAGGCACCGGGGATACAGCAATATACTAAAGGGCCAGAATCCCTGCCTTTATGGAGCTTACACTGTAGTGGGGAGACAGACATAAAACAAACCTGTAGTACATCAAAAGGAGATTTTTTAAATGTAAATAACCCACTGGACCCAGAAAAACTCTTGAGTTGTTTTCTCTTTCTCGTGACTTAAACAAGTACTGGAAACCAAGAAAACACTAGGAAGTTTGGCATATACCACTCCTTCCAAATGAGTATTTAGAGCTTGTGAATGTTACCATGCCTACAGAGCAACTGAATGAAGTGTCAGGTATCTGACATGTGTGCAAGAGGACAATGCAGTCTACGAACCACTGGAGGCTAAATGTTTGTTGACTGAGACAATGACCAAATAGGCAAACATACAATAATCACACTCACTGTGAAGATTCACAATCCTGATTATGACAAGGCCAAAAGAGTCAGCAAGATGGAATGCATGTACTGATTGTAAATACCAAAATGCCAAACCAAAAGGAGGCTGAAGTTGTGCTGGGAAGAAAGAGAAAAACAGAAAATAAATGGGATACCAGATTAGATTACTGCCTGTCAGCAGAGCTTATGACAGGACTGGCTGCCAGCTGTGGAAATGTGCAGACAAATGGTATGCCATACTAAACCGTCACACGTGCGCCCTGCCAAGACCATTGTCAGCGTGCAGCTGGGCTTCTCTTGGCAGAGTGGTTAATGTTCTCTCTCCATTTATTACCAGCTGCTTCATTTTTTTATATCAAGGACCAAATAATACATTTTTCACAACTAATGAAATTAAATGCCAAATTCAGATTTTGGAGGTGATATTGCCAATAATTTCTTGCCCAAATCTAAGACAATATCCACATTCAGTGTGACAGTGAGTTCACAAGTTCTAATACCTCTTTGAGCCACATGTGCTTTGAGAGGTTATACTTGAAATGGAGTGAGTGGAGGCCAAATGAAAATGGGGGGGCTGGGGAAATCTCAGCAAATGTTTCAAGCAAATAATAATAACATTAATATTAATAACGGTAATAATAATGCTTTCTAAAAACCAACATTTATTAAGCCAGCAACTTTATGAAGTACTTTACATGCATTATTTCATTCAGTCCTCACTGGAGTCATGTGCAATAGATGCAAATATTTTCCCTATTTTACATAAACAGGAAACAGGCAAAGAGAGACAAAGCTCTTGTTTTATTGTAGGAGGTAGAATAACAAAATAGGAGGGGAAAGAACAGTAGCAGGATAGTAGACAGCTGATTAACTGCCTTTGGTTTTATTTAATACATTTTACCAGTAGTGGGTTCATATTGTTCATAAAGGAAACGAACAATCACTTTCTTTAAGAAATTATGGGAAGTGATTCACTATGTAACATAACCAATACTCCTTACTTCATGTTAACATTTATACAGAGTAGAGTTTTTAATCATTACTGCAAAGCTTTTCACAACCTAAACAGGAATACTCTGAGAAGTCAATCTCCACAGAAATGCATGTATCTCCTTGAGCTCTCTGGGCCTCTTGGAGACTGAGAACATGCCCTTTCCATTTTCCTATCCCCAATGCTTCACATAAACCAGAAACACAGGAAGTGCTTACTAAATGATTGCTGAAATAATATGTCTATAATTCCATTAGCTCCTACAAAGTAAAAGAAGATACATATTTAATAAAATTATAGACTCTACAATTGGAAAAGCATGGCAAATAGACTTCGTCTCACAAGCCAACACTGATATAAATGCAGATGTTGCGTCCACTACTGTGTTGAACAGGACTCTGACACTACATCAGGACTTTTCCACAGAAAAAAAGACAACCTTTGATTATTAATTGATAATTAATTATAAATGTATGCCAAGTGCTTAGGAAAAGGTAAGTGGCCATCATATTTAGTGGTGAGAGACCTAAAGCTCTCTCCACTCTGATCAAGAACAAGACAAGGATGCTCACTTTCACCACCACTTCTCAATATTGTACTAGAACTTCTTGCCAGAGCAATTAGACAAGAAAAAGAAAAGACATTCAAATTAGAGAGGAAGTTAAACTCTCTATAGATGCAGACATGATCTTACATATACAAAATCCAAAGGAATCCACAAGACAACTATTAGAGTGAATGAATAAATTCAGTAAAGTGGCAGGGTATAAGAACAACACACACAAAACAACTGTGTTCTCTAAAAACAAAAAAGAAAGAAAAAAACAGTTGTGTTCTCATATACTAGCAATGAGCAATTTGAAGAGGAAATTTTAAAAGCAATTCCATTTATCATGGCATCTGAAAGAATAAAATACCATAGAACAAATTTAACCAAGGATACAATAGGCTTGAATACTGAAAACTACAAAACATAAATGAAATGAATTGAGGAACACCAAAATAAATAGAAAAAATTCTATGATCGTGGATTGGAAGAGTTATCATTGTTAATACGTCAATATCACTCAAACCAATATACAAATTCAATGCAATCCTTATTAAAATTCCACAGCCTTTTTTGCAGAAATGAAAACACTGATCCTCAGATTTATGGAATCCCAAGGGCCCCCCAAAAATCCAAAACAATTTTGAAAAAGAAGACTAAGGTTAGAGGACTCATATTTACAAATTTCAAACTGTTTGAAAATTTACAAACAAATTTACAAACTGTTTTACAAAGCTATATTACAATGTGGTACTGGCATAGAGATAGACAAATCAATCAGTGGAAAAGAAAATTCCAGAAACAGACTTAAACATCTATGGCCAATTGAATTTTGACAAGGGTACTAAGTGAATGTAGTGGAAAAAGAATAGTCTCTTCAACAAACGGTGTTGGGAAAACTAAACATCCACATGCAGAAAAATCAAGTTAGACTCTACCTTACAGCATACAGAAAAATCAACTCAAAATAGCTGAAGGGCCTAAATACAAGTGCTAAAACTATAAAAACTCTTAAAGATAACACAGTGATACCATCTTCATGACCTGGAATTGGGCAATGGATTCTTATATATGACACCAAAGGCACAAGCAACAAAATTAAAAAAAGACAAATTTGAATTCAACAAAATTGAAAACTTTTGTGCATCAAAGGAAATTATCATGAAGATGAATAAACAATCTATAGAATGGGAAAAAAATAATTTTAGAAACCATATCAGATAAGGGTGTAAAATTCAATATATATAAAGTATTTTTACAACACAGCAAAAATAAGAAAAGACAATCTAAAAAGTGAGCAAAGTCAGGGAATGAGACTCCACTGTGGGAAACCTCATTCCTCTATAAAAAGCACCAGTCAAACCAGAAAGGTGATTCCAGGAGCTACCTTAAAAAACAAAAAAGTACTATTCAGATTTTCAGCTTTATGGTATCTTAGGGCAAGTTTATTATTTTTATTGTTTTTTCTCATCAGAAGTGACCAAATTAACATGGTGAGATCTCTCTCTGAGACCAAATCTCTGTCCCATCCTTTCTCTAACCCCTTCCCATGTGCCCCTTATATTGGAGTGAGCACAGATGTACCTTCCTGCCTCCTTTTAAGAAAAAGAAAAGAATGGTTTTGCCACTGATTTAGCCATATGAAACATCTCATCCCCCTTCTCTGCATCTGAAGGTGTTGTCTCTATCTGGCTGTGAATGCTCTCTACAGTCTGGGCTGGCAGTATGCTAATCTTTTACTGTTCTTTTTCCCACCTGATTCCCCTTTTTTGGTGAGGTTTCCATGAGCTCTGTTAGATGTGCATCCTGCAGCTCATTGGTTTAAAATGTGCCCTCCTTTGATGTGGTTCCTGTCGGAGGAAGAGAAACCAATAATGCAAATGTTTTGATACTGCAAATTGACAAATTTCGTTTTGAAATAAAGAATCAGGAGGACCAGCTCTCAAAATAAAATAGGAAAAGGACTTGGACAGACATTTCTAGACAGAAATGTCTAGAAAAACAAGCGCTTAAAAAAATGTTCAACACTATTAGCTATTAGAGAAATGCAAATTAAAATCACAATGACATAGACTTTACACCCACAAGGATGACTGTCATTTTAAAAATGGAAAATAACAAGTGATGGAGAGGACGTGAAGGAATTACAACTCTAGTGCATTGTTATAAGGAATTTAAAATGGTGCAGCCACAGTGGAAAATAATATGGCAATTCCTCAAAAAGTTAAATACAAAATAACCATTTGACCCAGCAATCCCATTTATAGGTATGTACCCAAAGAGTAAAAACAGGGTCATAGGCAGATTCATGTACACCAATGCTCATAGCAGCAAAAAAATAAGCTGGAAATAATCTGTTTCCAATCAACAAATGAATAGATGAACAAAATGTGGTACATATACACAATGGAACATTATTCAGCCACGAGAAAAATGAAGTTAAGAGATATGCTATAACACTGAAGAAACTGGGAAACATTATGCTCAGCGATACAAGCAGGACACAGAGGGACTAAAATTGTATGATATCAATTATAAAAGGCGACTAGAAATAACAAATAGGCAGAGATAGAAATCCAATTAGAGATTATGGGGGGATAAAAGGAGATAAAGGAAAGGGGGGATGGGAAGGGGAGAGTGCTTCCTGGTAAAAATATAACTGTTTAATTAAAATTTTAAAAACAGAAAAGAGAAGTGGAAGCATATGCCTCACTTATTTGAAGATGTGTTTGGATCTTCTCGGATCCAAAGGAAGGAATGGAACAGGCGTGACTTGAGGACTTCCAGGAAGATGGTGGAGCAGAGTGGATGGAGTTCACTCCTGCTCCACGGAACAAGCTAGGGGAGGGGAGAGGACCACAGGGACTGGGTCCCCAGGAGTGAGGGAGCGCGCGGGGTCTCGAGGGAGTCTGGGGGAGTCTGGGGGATCGGAACGGGCAGCCTACAGCACATGCGGGTGTGACTGGGGAGAACTGACTGCCCCTCCACTCCAGCCTGCCCCAGCTGCGGGCTGTGGAAGCTCCCTGCGTGGGTCCAGAGTTGACAGCACCACGGGAGGCGCCGGGGCGAACCCACAGTCCACCGCAGGGGCCAGGCCCTCCGGCGCTGGGAGTGATCACCTGGCCAGGTGCCGGCGCAGCTGGCCCCACAGGGGCAGTGTCTGGCAGACCCACCAGGAGCCTGGCACTGTAGGTAGACTGATTCCCCTGGCGCTGCTTGGACCCGCAGTCAGGCCAGCAGGGACCCGCCATCAGGTCGCTATGGGCTGGGAGAGCAGCCCCCCACCACCATGCATGCCAGCCTTGAGCAATGGTAGGCCAGGAGGGCAGGTCAGAGGGAGGAGGGGCCTGCGGTGTGCCGCCTGCTGGTGAGAAGGGGTAAGTGCAGGCAGGCTAGCTCCCGACCTACTAGGGTTTTATTTTCCTAATATTTTTTTCTCCCCCGCTACTTTTATAAATACATTTTTAATATATATTTTAGTAGTAGTAAAATTGTTTTTACATTATTTTTAATTTTATACATATTTTATATTTTTATATTAGCTATTGAATATTTATTTTTATTTCTTGTTTTATATATTATCTTTTATTATTCTATTTCACTTCTTTGATTTTTATTTTTTTCTTAAATTTTCTCTCCCTTTGTTGGGCACCAGTATGAGCTCACTCCCAATATATCTTGGTGTGTCTCCTTCTGCCTCTGGGGCTGACCACTGTTGAGCTGTGTTTTGTTATTGTATTTGCTGTTTTTTTCTTATTTTTACTATTTTCTTCTTTTCTTTTTTCTTTTTTCTTTTTGTTTTTGGAGGGGGTGCATGAGCCAGGAGTCAAGCCTGGGTCTCTTGCATGATGGGTAGCCATTCTACCACTGAAGTACCTATGCATCCTGGCCCAGTTTCTAATAAACCCTTAAATTGAATTATATCCCCTATATGTGATCTAGACCCTAATTTGACGGAGAATAAATGACAAACCAGGTGCAAAAGGAGATTTCAATGCAAAACCAAGTAAATACAAAACTTTACATGAGTGAAGGAAACCAATTTGCAAAATAACCATATAAAGATAATCAAATGCCCAAAACACAACAGAAAATCACAAACCATGTGAAGATCAAAGCAGAAATGACCCAACCAAATGACCAAGTCAAAATCATAGGGGACCCAGAATATGGAACAACTACTCAAGATATTTATAAAGAAATAAAGGATATCAGAGAACTGGAAGAGCATAAAGAAGAATTTGGAAAATTGAATAGAAAAGTGACAGATCACACAGAAATGAAAGATGGAGTAGACCAAATTCAAAATATACTAGAGTCACACAGTAACAGAGTTGAAGAAGCAGAAGGAAGAATAAGTGAGATAGAAGACAGAAAATTGTACTAAAGCACACAAAAGAACAAATGACCAAAAAAATGGGAAAAAAAGCAACTGGATCTTAGGGAAATGACAGACAGCAAAAGGCAGGCAAATGTAAGGCTCATTGGTGTCCCAATAGGAGAAGACAAAAGCAAATAATTGGGGAAAATATTCCTAACTTTTATAAAAGATAAATATGCAAATCAAATAAACCCAATGAACTCCAAATAGAAAAAATGCAAGTAGGCTTCTCCAAGACACATACTAATCAAACTGTCAAATGTTGAAGAGAAACAGAAAGTCATGAAAACAACGTGGTAAAAGCAAGCTACTATGTACAAGGGAAAACACTGATTTCAGACTACTCAACAGGCACCATGGAAGCAGTGTTATGATATATTTAAGATCCTGAAGGAGAAAGGCTTTCAGCCAAGAATTCTTTATCCAGTTAAGTTATCCTTCAAAATTGAGGGAGAGATTAAAATCTTCAAAGACAAAGACTTTGGAAAGAACTAGTCAACAGAGGCCTGCCCTACAAGAACTATTAAAGGGAGTCTTATCAGCTGGAAAAAAAAAAAAAAAACACAGTACAGGAAGATGTGAAGGAGAGCACAGAATTGAAAAATATGAGTAATAGGGATTTAAAAATAAAAAGAGAGGGAAAGAAAAGAATCTATAGATCTGACAAGTAAAAACTAAAAGATGGTAGAGTCAAGAACCGTTTTTACAGTAATTACTTTGAATGTTAACAGACTAAACTCAACAATTGAAAGATACAGACTGGCAAAATGGATTTAAAAACATAATCCATCTATATGTTATTTGCAAGAGATATACCTTATACTCAAGGACACAATTAGATTGAAAATAAAGGAATAGAAAAGCATCTATGCAAGCCATAACCAAAAGAAAGCAGAAGTAGCTATACTAATATCAGACAAAATAGAATTCAAATGCAAAGATGTCATAAGAAACAAAGAAGGACACTACATATTAATAAAAAGAGACAATTCACTGAGAGTAAATAACAATCATAAATGTGCATACTCCCAATCAAGGAGCTCCAAAGTACATGAGGCAAACACTGGCAAAACTGAAGGGAGCTATAGCCATTTCAACAGTAATAGTGGGAGACTTCAATACACCACACCCCATTGTAGATAGAAGAACCAGATAGAGGATCAACAGGGAAATAGAGAACCTAAACAATGGGATAAATGAATTAGACCTAATAGACAGATATAGATTATTATACCCCCAAATACCAGGATATATATTCTTCTCTAGCACACATGGAACATTCTCCAGGAAATATCATATGCTGGGACACAAACTGAGTCTTTATACATTTGATAAGATTGGAATTATCCAATGTACTTTCTCTGATCACAACAGAATAAAACTAGAAATTAATAATCACCAAAGAATGAGAACTTATACAAACACATGGAAATTAAACAACACACTCTTAGATAATTAGTTGGCCAAGGAAGAAATTGCTAGAGAAATCAGCAAATATCTGGAGACAAATGATAGTGAGAATACAACATATCAAAACTTATGTGATGCAGCAAAAGCAGTGCTGAGAGGGAAATTTATTGCACTAAAAGCCTATATTTAAAAATAAGAACAAGCAAAAGTTGAGGATTTGACTACTCACCTAAGAATTTAGAGAAAGAACAGCAAGCTAACCCCAAAGCAAATAAAAGAAGAGAAATAGGAAAGATTAAAACAGAAATAAACTGAAGAACAATAAAACAATAGAAAGAATCAACAAAACCAAAAGTTGGTTCTTTGAGAAAATTAATAATATCATCTCCTAACATTAAAGCTTACTATAGAGCCACAGTGGTCAAAACAGCATGGTAATAGCACAAAGATAGAAGTAGCAATGGAATAGAATTGAGAGTGCAGAGATAAACCAACAAATTTATGAAAATTTGATCTTTCATAAGGCTCCCAAATCCACTGAACTGGGACAGATAGTCTGTTCAATAAACAGACATGGAAGAATTGGATAGCCAAAAGAATGAAAGAGGATCCCTACCTTATACCCTATACAAAACTTAATTCAAAATGGATCAAAGACCTAAATGTAATAGCCAATATCATACCATTTCTAGACGAAAATCCAGGGAAACATCTTTAAGATTTAGTAATAAGATATAGCTTCTTAAACTTTATACTCAAAGTACAAGAAATAAAAGTAAAAATAGACAAATGGGAACTCCTTAAGATCAAGAGCTTTTGTGCCTCCACGGACTTTGTTAAAAAGGTGAAGAGGCAGCCAACTCAATGGAAGAAAATATTTGGAAACCACATATCAGATAAATGCTTGATACCCTGTGTACATAAATAAATTATATAGCTCAGCAACACAAGAACAAACAACCCAAGTATAAAATGGGCTGAGGATATGAATAGACACTTTTCTGAAAAGCAAATACAGATGACTAAAAAAAGCACATGAAGATATGCTCATTGTCATTAGCCATAAGGGAAATGCAAATCAAGACAACAATGAGACATCACTTCACACCTATAAGAATGGCTGCTATTAAACAGACAACTACAAGTGTTGGAGAAGATATGGAGAAATAGGAACACATTCACTGCTGGTGAGAATGTATAATGGTGTATCTACTGTGGGAGACAATTTGGCAATTCTTTAGAAAACTAAATATTGAGTTGCCCTATGACCTGGCAATACCAATACTTGGTAAAAACCCAGAGAGCTGAGGGCAGTGACACAAACAAACATTTGCATACTGATGCTCACTAAAGCAGCACTATTCAGTTTGCCAGGAGATGGAAAGAATCCAAATGCCCATCAACAGACAAATGGATAATCAAGATGTGGTTTATACACAATGGAATATTATGCAGCAGTTAGATGAAATGATGCCCTGAAATATATGACAAAAAAAAAAATGTGGATGAACCTTGGGGCATAATGCTGAGTGAAGTAAGTGAGGCAAGAACGTACAGATGCGGTATGATTTCATTATTATGACTAGTAAAGGTAATCTCAGACATTTCACTGTAGAATATAGCAGATCTAGAGGTACACAAAAGCTAGAGATGGAGGAAAGGCCACCCAGAGAGGTTGAATCTAAATGCAAGAGAATGGATAGAAGTGATGGTAAAATAATTAACAAGTTTGTAAGTCACATTTCCATATTGAAAGTGAATATGATTGAAAGGACAGGTATAATGTCATGTATCCCAATGATTAAATTTATGCATATAAATAAGTTCTTGCATGAATTATTTTAACGGTTTGATAGCAGACAAAAAGCCAATAGTAGAGGGATATAGGAAGAAAACTAAAAATGCATGCTATGGCAAATAGTTAACAGGAAAATATCAATGGAACCACAGCACTAACTGGGAGGTGGAGGGGAAGGACAAGGAATAAGGGATAATTTAGATTTGACATTTGGTGATGTTGTATTTGCCAGTTCTTGGTCTTTATGAACCAATTAAAACCATCTAAAATTGAGAGTGTTGCTGACTGTAAAACCAAACAAAGATACTCTAAGACATGGTTTGTTTATTTTGGACATTATCTATGCTGCCCAATAGATGACTGTACAATGGCAAACAGTGATACATTTAGATGATGGAATTTGGGGCAGCTAAAAAAAGAAGAGACTTTGAGGGGTACACAACAAACTGAATAGACCTTGGGGACAATAGGTTGTGCAAAATAAGCCAAAAACAAAAGAAGAAATATGCAAAAGTCTATCTCAGAAAACACTTATTTAAAAAAAAAACTGGGAGCCTAGTTGTGGGCCCTTATCGCAGCCACATTTGGTCTGAAGTTATGGATGTATTTCTGGATTCTGAGATGCTGAGCTATATGTCTCAGCTGGTATTTCCCTGGAACTTTAAGTAGCTCTGTGACACCTAGATCCCAGAAAGGGAGTGCTACAAACCTAAAAGTTAGCAGACTATATGTAATACTACTTAAAGTAACTGAAAAAGAGATCAGGCCTCAATTAGAGTTAAAAATGAAGCCAATCTGGTGGGATCTAAAGTAAATCAGAATACAGGGTAAAAGATAACAGTGTGGAATCTAGACCTCCAGCTACGGTATGAGATCAAAGGCAGAGAGGTTTATTATATCTAGCGCCTAAATTTTCTGTAACACAATCTAAATAAACCTCTCTGGAGCTCCTTTAAACAACCCAAACTCTTGGAGTCCAGAATGGGAATGAGGACTTGTAATTCTCTATAGCTTAATATAATCCCAGGACACAGCTCAGACTATGGTGGGCTGATAATTAAAAAGAATCCCTTGAGGCTCTGAAGGGAGAAAATATATATAGATATGGAACTATTAAACTCCCCCATCTGGGTACCCTCCCAACCATTGGGGACTCCCAAGAAAATAGGCCAAGCCCTGGATTTTGAGGCTTGCTCTTATGAAACTTATTTCTGTAAGGGAGATGCTAAGACTACCCATAACTAGGCCTAAGAGTTGCTTCCAGGAAGCCTCTTTGTTGATCAGATGTGCCCTCTCTCTCTCTCTAAGCCCAACTCAGAAAGGAAAATCATTGTCTCCCCACTATGTGGTACAAACCATTCAAGGGTGAAAATCTCCCTGACAGTGTTGGGTGTGACTCCAAGGGTTAAGTCTGGCCTGGCAGCATGGGATCAACAACTCCTTCGTGACCAAAAGGAGGAAAAGAAGTGTAATAAGATAAGGTATCAGTGGCCAAGAGAGATCAAATGGAATCAAAAGGCTGTTGGAGAAAAAAAAAAAAAAAAAAAAAAAAGGCTGTTGGAGGCTGCCTCTTGACCCAGTTAGAGTCAGGACACAAGCTTCAGTTAGATTGTGCTAATTGCCATGGTTTTCTAAACCACAATCAACATAACTTCTGTTGACTCTTAAGAACACCCGGAGGGCTTGAACTGAGACTCTAAAGGTTTCATGCACTAGATTTGCCTTCCTAGAACATATAATTCCCAGATGGCTCCCAGGTCAGATAAATCCTGAAACTTAGAAAGATCAGCCTCTCCAGGATTATCAATTAAGTACGTCCACCTGTCTTTTAGTGTGGATACCCCTTCTTAGCATGAAAAAGCCAAAGGTCTCTATATATTGTGAGGAAGATTAAAGGAGAAGAAGGAAGTATAGCAGAGAAAATGGGATTTAACAAGAAGAATACAGCTGCTGAATCACTATATTAATATTTCTTGTAGCCTGCAGTGTTTTGAAGCAGCTAGAGGGAAAAATATGAGATGATGGAATGGTAGCCCATGACAAACTCTGAGATCAGTTCTGCAACTACTTGAAGTATGCTTTGAAAATTATTGCTTTTTTCTTTCTTTGCTTTTTATATATGTTATATTATACAATAAAAACATTTTTAAAAGAATATACATGACTTATTCAATTATTATTTCTCCATAACAAAAACAAGTAAAAGTATCAAGTATCATAATCCTTTTCAAATGTTTGCTTCAAAGACTAAAACATGGAACAATGTTGTAAGAAATACAAACACAAATATACACTCGTGTCTTCTCACATTGTAATCAATCAAATTTAGCTGCAATATAGAATCCCAGCTTGATGTGAAAATGTGGAAACCTGACCTTTATTTTCACATTCAAATTTCCCTAGCAAGAATCACATATAGAAGATGGCGGCTTAGTAAGACGCGCGGGTCTTAGTTCCTCCTCCAGAAAAGCAACTAAAGAAGCAGAAACAATACGAAATAGCTCCCGGAGTCATGACAGAGACCAAAAAGACAGTGTACCCCATTCTGGAGCAGCTGAACGGGCAGGGAGAATCCGCTGCGGTGAGATACCCGAGGGGCGCGCGTTTTCCCGGCCAGGCGGCTGGCGACTGGGGTCCCCTCTACCCACGTGGCTCCCCGGTCTGACTGGGAACGTGGGATAGCGGGGCCCTCCCGGCACGCTTGGCGTTTCGGGCCAGCTGGGCAATTAGGACCGGCACTCTCCCAAGCCGCGGCGGCCAGCGACCTCCACCTCCACGCGCGGTTTCCCGGCCGACTGCCGTGCAGACAGACGCGCGCCACGAGCGCCACCTACTGGGCAGGAAAAGAAAAACAGAGCCCAGAGATTTCACAGAAAAAGCTTTCAACCAGCTGGGTCCCACACCCAGGGAAATCTGATCAAATGCCCAGACACCAGCAGAAAATAATGGATGATGCTCGGAAAATTGAAGATATGGCCCAGTCAAAGGAACAAACCAGTAGTTCAAATGAGATACAGGAGCTGAGACAACTAATGCTGAATATACGAACAGAAATGGAAAAACTCTTCAAAAACCAAATCAATAAATTGAGGGAGGACATGAAGAAGACATGGGCTGAACAAAAAGAAGAAATAGAAAATCTGAAAAAACAAATCACAGAACTTATGGGAGTGAAGGACAAAGAAGAAAAAATGGAAAAAACAATGGATACCTACAATGGTAGATCTAAAGAGACAGAAGCTACAATTAGTGAACTGGAGGATGGAACATCTGAATTCCAAAAAGAAACAGAAACTATAGAGAAAAGAATGGAAAAACTTGAGCAGGGGATCAGGGAACTGAATGACAATATGAAGCGCACAAATATACGTGTTGTGGGTGTCCCAGAAGGAGAAGAGAAGGGAAAAGGAGGAGAAAAACTAATGGAAGAAATTATCACTGAAAATTTCCCAACTCTTATGAAAGACCTAAATTTGCAGATCCAAGAAGTGCAGCGCACCCCAAAGAGAATAGACCCAAATAGGCGTTCTCCAAGACACTTACTAGTTAGAATGTCAGAGGTCAAAGAGAAAGAGAGGATCTTGAAAGCAGCAAGAGAAAAACAATCTGTCACATACAAGGGAAACCCAATAAGACTATGTGTAGATTTCTCAGCAGAAACCATGGAAGCTAGAAGACAGTGGGAGGATATATTTAAATTACTAAAAGAGAAAAACTGCCACCCAAGACTCCTATATCCAGCAAAATTGTCCTTCAAAAATGAAGGAGAAATTAAAACATTTATAGACAAAAAGTCACTGAGAGAATTTGTGACCAAGAGACCAGCTCTGCAAGAAATACTAAAGGGAGCACTAGAGTCAGATACGAAAAGACAGAAGAGAGAGGTATGGAGTAAAGTGTAGAAAGAAGGAAAATCAGATATGATATATATAATACAAAAGCCAAAATGGTAGAGGAAAATATTATCCAAACAGTAATAATACTAAAAGTTAATGGACTGAATTTCCCAATCAAAAGACATAGAATGGCAGAATGGATTATGACCCAGCAATACCACTGCTAGGTATCTACTCAAAGGACTTAAGGGCAAAGACACAGACGGACATTTGCACACCAGTGTTTATAGCAGCATTATCTATAATTGCAAAGAGATGGAAGCAGCCAAAATGTTCATCAACAGACGAGTGGCTAAACAATCTGTGGCATATACCTACGATGGAATATTATGCAGCTTTAAGACAGACTAAACTTATGAAGCATGTGGTAACATGGATGGACCTAGAGAACATTATGCTGAGTGAGTCTAGCCAAAAACTAAAGGACAAATACTGTAAGGTCCCACTGATGTGAACCGACATTCGAGAATCAGCTTGGAATATACCATTGGTAACAGAGACCAGTAGGAGTTAGAAACAGGGTAAGATAATGGGTAATTGGAGCTGAAGGGATACAGACTGTGCAACAGGACTAGATACAAAAACTCAAAAATGGACAGCACAATAATACCTAAGTGTAATGTAACTAGGTTGGAACACTGAATGAAGCTGCACCTGAAATATGGTTTTTTGTTTGTTTGTTTGTGTGTTTGTATCTTTTGTTTTTGTTTCTTTCTTTTTCCTTTTTATATATATATATTATTAGTATTATTATTTTAATTCTCTTCTCTATATTAACATTCTATATCTTTTTCTGCTGTTTTGCTAGTTCTTTTCCTAAATCGATGCAAATGTACTAAGAAATGATGATCATACATCTATGTGATGATACTAAGAATTACTGAGTGCATGTGTAGAATGGAATGATTTCTAAATGTTGTGTTAATTTCTTTTCTTTTTTTTGATTAATAAAAAAATTAAAAAAAAAAAAAAGAATCACATATATATATACCCCGTTAAATCCAAAACCCTGAAGTTGCATTCAAGGTGATTTTGCAATCTTGAAAAACTTCCTGTCTTCTGTTCCAATACAACAGAGAAGGGGAGTAAGTCATTTTAGCTATGTACTATGATTCTTCTGCAATAGTTTTTCTTGAATCATGAAAAAGTTTATCTTAAATTTTTAATGTCTTATTGCCTTGCTGGAATAAGGGCAAAGGTATTCATTGAAGTGTGTTTTGGCTTTATTTTTCCTTCTACAAACTTTGAAGAATTATTTCAGTTTAATAGAATAGTTGCATCAAAGATATCACTACATCATTTTAGTTCATTCGACTTTCTACAAAAGTTTAATTCATGGACTACAACATAACAGGATGAGGATATAAATTGTACATATTCCTCTTCCTTAAGCTTAGTCTACTTCCACAAACTAATCACAGAACACGGAAATACATACACATTTTAAAGCCTTTTCCCTATTAAAAAACTTAATATAAACAAATGTATAAATATTTCTCCATTTAATAGGGAAATCAATAATCCACATAATCCAAACTCATCTTTTATTCTTTTCCTATTTCCATTTGATTTTTATGTAACAGATTTATGATTATATTTTTATTTAACTAAGCAATAAAATAAGGGTCAAATTTTCCTTCTTCGCATATTTCATAATTCTTGCATGACATGCAATGTTTAGAATATACATCTTTACTTTATTGCCATCTATTTCAAGAAATATTAGAGCACTTCACATATAAGATCATAAGAGCATATTGACAAATATTTCCCCACTTCTGGCCATTGTTGGTATTGCAAACAAGCAAAAAGAGATTTAAAAATAAGAAAAATGCATTTTATATTCCCCCATATACTAAGCATTGTCTGTGCTCTTTACTCCTCTATGTAGCTTCACATGTCCTTCTGGAATCATTTCCCTTCTGCCTACAGGACTTTTGAACATTTCTTATAATAGTGGTCTGTTTATGATGAATTATCTTAGGCTTTATCCATCTGAAAAAGCCTTGTTCTTGACAGGTATTTTCCCTATTACAGAATTTTAGACTTACTATTTCATTTTTCAATGCTTTAAAGACACTGCTCTGCTGTCTTCTGACTTGCATTGAGTTTTAGTTTGCAAATGCTGCCAGAAGGCAATATACCAGGAATGGGTTAACTTATATAAAAGGAATTTATTAACTTACATGTTTACAGTTCTAAGCCCATAAAAATGTCCAAACTAAGGCATCCAGAAAAAGATAACTTGACTCAAGAAAGGCAGATGGCATCCAGAACACCTGTCAGCTGGGAAGGCACGTGGCTGGCATCTGCTGGTCCTTAGGCATCTGATTTCGAACGGCTTCCCAGATGTCTCTGTCTGCGTCAGCTCTGGGCTTTTCCCTCTTAAAGGACTCTAGTAAGTGGATGAAGGCCCACCTGGAATGGGCAGAGATACAGCTCCATGGAAATTACCTAATCAAAAGTCCCACCACAACTGGGTGAGTCACATCTCCAAGGAAAGAACTTAATCTAAAAGGTCCCACCCATAATTAGGAGGGGCACGTGTCCATGGAAACAACCTAATCAAAAGGCCCCACCCCAAACAACAGTTCTGTCTCCACAGAATTGGCTTTTTGGGGATACGTAACAGTTTCAAACCAGCACACTGCGTTTCTGAGAAGGTCTACTATCATTCTCACATTTGTTCCACTACGCATGATGTGTCTTTCCTCCCCCTCTAGCCGACTTAAATATTTTGTCTTTGTCCATGTTTTAAGTAATTCCATTATGCTATCCATGGTTTAGTTTTAGTCTTGTTTCTTATGCTTGAGGTCAGCTGAGCTTCTTGGATTTGTGGGTTAATTGTTTTCATCTAATATAAAAAAATGTTGCCCTTGTTTTTCAAACATGTTTCTGTATCTCCTCTTTCTCCTCTCCTCCTGGAATTCCAATTATGTATTTATTAGGCCACTTGATGCTGTCTTACTGATGTTCTGTTCATTTTTTATTTTCATCTTTTTTCTCTGTTTGATTTCAGATAGTTCCTATTACAAAATCTTCAAGTTTACTAGTTTTGTCTTTTGCAATGGCTAATGTGTATTTTTCATCTTAGCCATGCATTTTTATCTCTAGAAGATTTTAGATCTTTTTAATATTTTCCATGTTTATCTTTAGCATGTGCATATTGTCCTCTACCCTCTTGAACATATGATGTATATTTGTAATAGCTCTTTTAATATCCAGTCTACTATATCTAAAATCTCCATCAGTTCTGGGTCATTTCCTACTGATTGATAGTTTCTTGGCTTTACATGTCCCTTGACTTTTAATTAGATTGCAGACCCTGTGAATTTTATGTTGTCGGGTCTGGATCTTTTGTATCCCATTAAATATGTCTGAACTTCATCCTGGGATGCATTTTGATCATTTCTAGCCTTGCTTTTAAGCCTTGTTAGGTAGAATAAGAGCAGCCTGAAGCCTAGTCTTAATTTGGCCTCATTACTAAGGAACCACCTTTCTGAGTATGGCTCCCAGTGTCCTGTATTTTATAAGGTTTCTGCACTCTGTCTGAGGGGAACATGAACTATCCCTAGCCCTAAGTGAGTTCCAGAAACTGTTCTTTCCCTGGCCCAAGGAGTTTCCTTACACACGTGCAGTGATCAATACTTATGGAAAGGCTCTTTTCACAGCTCTGTCCTCTCAAGTGCTCTGCCCTGGGGATTTTGGCTGCCTTGACCTCCCCAAGCTCCCAATTTTGTCTCCTAAATTTGGAGGCTTGATTTTCCCACCCTGTGTTATGTCCTGGAAACTCCTTCCATGCAGTATGCTGGGGTGATGTAAGCTCCCCTTGTGTGTTTGCCCTTTCTTATGAATCACCTTCCTGTGCTGCCTGTGTCATCCAAAGTCTGAAAGCTTTTATTTCCTTTATTCATTAGTATGGTTTTTAGTTGTTTTAATGGAGTAGGGTTCCTATTACTCCAACTTAGAAGACAACAGAAGTGTCTTATGTTGTTCTTTTAACATATTGCTGAATTCAGTTTACTAATATTTGTCTGTTGTTTCTATATTCAGGAAGCATGTTCTGTAATTTTTGTTCAGGTTTTGATATCAAGTTTATGATATATGAAATAACTAGAATGGGCAAATTCATAGAGACAGAAAGTAGAGTACAAGTTATCAGAGGCAGGGGTGGGAGTGGGGGTGAAGGTGATGAATTAATGCATGATGGGTGTAGGATTTCTGTTTGGGATGATGGGAAAGTTCTCACTATTGATGGTAGTGAGAGTAACACAATGCAGTGAACATAACATGACCTAATTGTATGCTAGGGAGTATTTAAGATATGTTGTATATATATGTTACTACAATTATAAAAAAAGAGAGACTTGAGACAATGACAACATGATCATGGGCTGGATCTAATAATGAAAGAAAATGTTCAAAAGGACATTATTTTGGACATATGAAAAATTGGAATATAGACTATAAGCTTTATAACAATGTTAAATTTCTTGAACTTGGTAACTTCCTTTAAGGTGATTACATGAGTGAATATCCCTGTTCTCAGGAAATACATGAGGAAGTATTAAGTGTTCAAGGAGCGTGATATAAATAACCTACTCTCAAATGTTTAGAAAATATCTAGATAAATAGGCAAATGGATGGACTGTCAGACACACAGATGGACATATGGATGGCTAGATCGATAGAATGATATGGCAAAATGTGACAAAATGCTAAATGTTAAAAGTTGGTATACCGGGGTCTTTGGGTAGGTAGTTATATGGGGCCTTCCCTGTATGGATTTTATATTATTTTAGAAACTATACTGTAAGACAGAAAATATTTCAAAATAAAAAGCTTTTAAAGTTGATACAAATGTCTATAGAAGCATTGTCCATAATAGACAAAAAATAGAAACAACCCAAATGTCCATCAACTGATGAAATGATAAAATATGACATATCAGTAAAATGGAGTATTTTCAATACAAAAAAGAATGAAATGCTGATATAAGCTACAACATAGAAGAAACTTGAAAACCTCAGGCTAAATTAAAAGAAGCAAGACACCAAAAGCCATATGTTGTATGATTCCATTTATATGAAATGTCCAGAATAAGCAAATCCATAGGACAGAAAGCAGACTTCCAGGGACTGGTGGGAGAGAAAATGGAGAGTAACTGCTTAATGGGTACAGGGTTTCTTGTGGAATGATGAAAATATCCTGGAATGAGATATTAATGGTGCTTGCACACCTTTGGTATATTACTAAAAGCCACTGAATAATATACTTTTAAAGGATGAATTTTATAGTATATGAATGAGATCTCAAAAAAGAAAATAAAACTGAGCATATACTTGACCATATGGCCCAACCAGTCCATTCCTAGGTATTTACCCAAGAAAAACAAAAACATATGTCCTTATGAAAATGTGCACAATTTAATGTAAATTTTAAAAAATGGAAATAACCAAAATTTCCATCAATTAGAGATGAGAAAGCAAACTGTGTGTGGTATATACCTATAATGGAATACTACTTGGCAATAAACTTATGAATGAATGATATTATGAATATGGGACACGGATGAACCTCAGAATAACTGTGCTGAGTGAAAGAAGCCAGGCAAAAACAAAGTACACCGGCATGATTCATTCACATAAATTTCTAGGAAATGCAAACTAATGTAAAGTGAGAGAAAATGAATCAGTGTCACTTGTGGATAAGAGAAGTACTGCAAAGGGGCACAAAGAAATTTTTGAGAGTGACAGATGTTGGGCTGGCTAAGTTATCATGTTTAGTTGTTTGGTCAGCTAAGCCCTGGCCTGGTTGTGACTTTGACAATATTATATAAATAGATTTGCATCTATAATCAGTTGACAAAGGAGACTGCCCTCAAGAATGGGGCAACTTTTATAGATCTTAAAACCAGAATGCAGGATTTCAGGAACCAGAAAGAAGAATTTCTGCCATGACTTTGGCCAGACAGCATTCCCTGGGGGATTCAGACTGACATTATTGTCACTTCATCCATGATTCCAGGGAGTTTGGACCTACCAGTCCCCTGAGTTGTGTGTACCAATTTCTTATAAGTATATATAAGTATGTATACATATGTATATCAGAGTGTAAGTATATGTATGTATATATATATATGTACACACTATCAGTTCTCTGTTTCTCTTGATTAATACAGATGTGTTCACTATCTTAATTGCGATGGTGTTTGCACAGGTATATATATTTAATATTGTACATTTTAAATGCATACAGATTACTGTATGTCTATTATACCTCAATAAAGCTGCCATGAAATGTTCCCTGTGCTGTGCTCTCTCCACGTCCACTCCCTTTGGGCCCAAGGCCTCGGCATGCAGACGTGGCCCTATTCTAACGTGGCTCACATCTGGTGGCTCTGCAGGCAACACTGGGAGAAATTCTAAAGGCACAGCACTTCAGTATCAAACTTCACCCGAGGAGGTGTAAGAAGAGGCAAATAGCACGGAGAAACACTACCGATGCTCAGCCTCGCTCTTCCCAGAGATTCATCGCTGGGATTACATGGCTAATTTGCTTTGCCCCATGCTTCCTTTGGAGGGTGCAGGAGTGGTTTCACTGATTCTCATCATCCTCTCGGCTCCCAGTTTATCCCAACCCAGTAAACAGCATGAATCTCAATGAAGTATAAATTTCTTCATGAGATACAAGGAGAGTCAAAATTTAAGAACCATAGAATCATCATCTACAGTTAACGTAGTAGGGTCTTAGGGGCAAAGCTAGGAGGGGCAGTCCCTGTGCCTGCACAGCTGGGCTCTGTGAGGCCGGGGGGCACAGGGCAGCGGTTCTCAAAGTGGGGTGTGTATCACAATCCCCATGGGAGAGCCTATCTGTATTCTATCATATCAATGAGTCTGGCCTCTACATTCCAGTTTAACTCTCTGGGCAGGGGTGGGGGAAGGGGGAGGGGTGGATTTTGATGCACAAGTAGGAGAGGCCATAGCCTCTGTGTCTGAGTTCCCCAGGTGATTCTGAACCTGATTGAAGTTTGAGAACCACTGTGTGGGGTGAGGAAATAAATACAGTGGGGGGAGTATCAAAAGTTTACAGATTTAGGTACTTCTGGGAAGATGGCTGAATAGAGTACCTCGAGATTAACCTTGCTGCGCAGAAAAGTTAGAGAAGGGACAGGAGGGCTACTGAGGCAGCAATTTGGGAGTGCAGCTGACCTGGGAGAGCCTTCTGCACCACATGCGGCAGCCCTGGTTGCAGAGGCCGAGGAACTGAGAGGCAGAAAGCTGGAGTCTGGGGCAGAGGCAGGGAGCCTGCGGGAGTACATGGACAGGAGCCAGGGACTAGGAAGTCAGCAAGGCCACATTCCTTGGGCATGCTACCCTCACCAGCACAGCCCTGTGATTAGCACCTCACCCCATAAATCACGCACCCGAACTTTGTCACTCACTCCCTTCCTCCACGCTTCAGGCACCCCCACCCCACCAGCCCCCAGGGCATGTACCTGCCCCACACCCCCACCCCAAGTGCAGCCCAACACACCTCTCCTGCACCCCTCCCGAGCACTACCTCCCCATCCCTGTTCTCCAAAGGCTGTTACCAGCACATAAACGCTGTGGGCACTACCCTCCATACCCAGGCTAACCCTGTCCCCCTGTCCAGAGTGTCCACAGCCTCACCCTGCCCTGCCTGAGCTCTGTGCATTAGTTTATGGCACTCCCAGGCCCACGCATGTGTACAGATCCCAATTCACATCATTCAGCTCGGGGAAACCGCATTTTACAGCAGTCCTAGAACCACACATGTGCACAGCCCTCAGCCTCACATCCAAGCTCTGAAAAAGTGTCAACCTACACAGCCAGGTCACATCTGCCCTCAACCACAGACGCATAATGCCAATCTGCTGTCACAGTTCCATGCACGTGCACAAAGGGCCCTGTGCCTTAGACTAGCGCACACCAGGGTTACACCCCTCAGACCAGTGCACCCGCACACCAACATCCTCCCTGGCCGCTGGGCGCCCACATTCACAAGCATCAGCATAACATCCCCAACCTGCGCCCATACCTGCCCTGAAACAAATCACCACACTGAGTGCCCCACCCTGTGCCCTGCTCCCTGCTGTACAACATCCCACATGCACAAAGCCTCAGACTACTGAAAGAAATCAACTCCCAAAGTAAATCAATCATGATATTCATATGTCACAAAGACAGCAGAAGGTCACTAAGCATATCACAATGCAGACAGATATAGCCCTGCCTAGTGACCAAATTGAAACACCAGAGGAATCACAGACATTGGAACAACTAATCAAACATGTTTGTACAACTCTACAAAATAAAATTTGCGGGATAGCAAATGACATAAAGGAGACCAAGAAGATAGTAGAAGAGCACAAAGAGGAATTTGAAAGAATAAATAGAAAAATAGCAGATATCACAGAGATAAAAGCCACTGTTGACCAGATAAAAAAACATACTAGAGGCATACAACACAGATTTGAAGAGAGAGAAGAAAGAAAAAGTGGTATAGAGGACAGGATAACTGACTTAGAAGACTCAAAACAGCAAATGGCAAAAAAGATGGAAAAAATGGAATTGGATTTCAGGGAAATGATAGACTAAACAAAGCACACAGATATAAGAATCACTGGTGTCCCAGAAGGAGAAGAGAGGAGTAAAGGGCTAGGAAGAGTGGTTGAGGATATAATGGGTGAAAACTTCCCAACCCTCATAAAGGACATAAATATACAAGTCAAAGAAGCCCAACAAACTCCAAACAGAATAAATCCAAACAGGCCTTCCCCAAGGCACATACTAATCAGTCTGTCAAATGTTGACGAGAAGCAGAAAATCCTGAAAGTGGCAAGAGAAAAACAATCTACTATATACAAGGGAAACCAATTAAGACTGAGTTCAGACTACTCAACTAGCACCCTGGAGGTGAGAAGGCAGTGGTATGACATATTCAAAATCCTGAAAGAAAAAGACTTCTAGCCAAGAACTCTGTACCCAGCCAAGTTGTTTTTCAAAACTGAGAGAGAGATTAAATTTTCACAAACAAAGAAGTCCTGAAAGAATCTGTCAACAAGAGACCAACCCTACAAGAAATACTAAAAGGAGTTCTGCTGGCTGAAAAAAAAAAAAGACAGGAGAGGGAGGTCAGGAAGCATACCACTAAGGGTAATTTAAAGAACACAAAGAGAAAGAGGGAAAAGAATATATAAATCTGACAAATAAAATAAAAAAGATAAGATGGTGGATTCAAGAAATACCTTTTCAGGAACAACTTTGAATGTTAACAGACTAAACTTACCAATTAAAAGATACAGGTTGGCAGAATGGATTAAGAAACATAATTCAACTTTATGCTGCTTACAAGAGACTCGTCTTAGACACAAGGATACAAATAGATTGAAAGTGAAAGGATGGAAAAAGATTTTCCATGCAAGTTGTAACCAAAAGAGCATGAAGAAATTCTAATTTTCTCTGGCTATAACAGAAATGCAGATCAAGACTACAACGAGATACCACTCACACCTATAAGAATGGCTACTATTAAACAAACAAGAAACTATAAATGTTGTAGAGGATATGGAAAAACTGGGACACTTAACGCATTGCTGGTGGGAGCGTATAATGGTGCAGTCACCATGGAAGACTGTTTGGCTGTTTCTTAGGAAAATAATTATCGAGTTGCCCTATGACCCAGCACTAGCAGTACTTGGTATATACCCAGAAGAGCTGAAAGCAATGATATAAACAGACATTTGCACACCAATGTTCATAGCAGCTTTATTCACAACCGCCAAAAGATGAAACAATCCAAGTGCTTATCAATATATGAGTAGATAAAAAATGTGGTATATACATACAATGGAATATTATGCAGCAGTAAGACAAAATGACATCCTGAAGCACATGACAAGATGGATGAGCCTTGAGGACATAATGCTGACTGAAATTAGCCAGACACAAAAGAACAGGTACTGTATGATTCCACTTTCATGACCAGCATAAAGGTGTAATCAGAGGCTTATATTACAGAATATAGGGGACTTACAGATACATAGAAGCTAGAGATGGGTGAACCATTAGCTAATGAGGTTGAACTCCAATGTAAGGGAATAGATAGGAGTGAAGGTGGTTCTCTACTGGGTCTAGAAGTAATATTACCAAATTGAAGATGAACAAGATTGAAAGGGGTTGTAGAGGCCTACATGTCCCACTGATTAACACTAGAAATATGGGTTAATTCTTGTAAGAATTACTTCTAAGATATGATTTGTGTACAAAGAATGCTTAAGTCCAGGGTACAGGGGGAAAACTGCTATTGCATGCTATGGGCTATGTTCAAAAGGAAACCATCAGCACTACCACAGCAACAGCAGAGGTAAATAACAGGGTAGGGACAAGAGTTAAGAGGTTTAGATCTCCTATTTGGTGAGGGTGTGTTTACTGGTTTTCTGTCTCTTGGGAACAATGAAATTATCTAAAATTGAGAATGTTGATGGACTGTGGACTTGGGCCTTCTACATGATGCCTGATGAATGCAGGTGGCTGAAGGATGCACTGATGGAGAAGTAGATTAGTGAACGATGATGTATACTTATGAATGAAGGTTGTATTGCTACAAAAAGGAACAAAGTTGTGGTGCATGCAAAGATGTAAATGAACTGTAAATGAACGTGTGGGACACTTGGTGAGACAAAATAAGTCAGAAACAAAAAACAGCAATAGTATGGTAAACTTTAAAAATGCTTACAAGAAAACAGGGGCCTAGGTTGTAAGCTTTTCGAGCAGACACATTAAGCCCAGAGTGGTGATCATTTTTTCTGGATTTTGAGAGTCTGTTTTATATATATAATCTGATATTTAGAGATAAGAACGAAGACGAACCAGTTGGGGTTAAAGTAATTCAGAACATAGGGAAAAGGAAGGCAGTGTCAATATTTTAGAACCACACATACTCTTTGAGACCAATAAAAGAAAGGTGTATTTGATCTGGAAATGAAATTTTCTGTATTGCATAATCTAATTCAACCTATCTCTATAGCTCTTTTGAACAGTTGAAACACAGGGAGCACAAAATCAGAAAGAGGTCCTTTAATCCTGTATAGATTATTGTAATGCCTGGATATATCCTAGAGTATATCAAGCAGATAATTAGAAAGTATTGGCAAAGTCCCCTGAAGGAGGGGAGAAAGACTATGGAACTATTAAACCTTACCATCAGGAAATCCCCTTATACTGTGTCAAACTTTAGGAACACCCAAATAAATAGGCCATGCCCTCAGTCATGAGGCTTACTCTTGTGAAACTTATTTAGGTAGTGGAGAAGCTTAGACTACCTATAGGCATCCTAAGAGTTACTTCTGGAGGACCTCTTTTGTTGATCAGAGGTGGCCTCACTCTCTCTAAGCCCAACTCTGCAAGTGAAATCATTGCCCTTCCCCCTACATGGGACATGATATACAGGGGTGAAAGTCTCCCTGGCTACAGTGGGAGAGGACTCCCAGGGATGAATCCAGACCTGGCATCGTGGGATCAACAATTTCATCCTGACCAAAAGGGGGAAAAGAAGTGTAACTAGTAAAGTATCAGTGGCAGTGAGAGTTCAAATAGAGTCGAGAGACTACTCTGGAGGTTGCTCTTACACAAGCTTCTGGTAGACCTTGCTACCTGTCACAACCTGCCAACCCCCAACCAGGACCATTCCAGCCAATCCTAAAGAACACCTATGGCAATATATAAGATTCCACAGGGTTTCAGGCACTAGAGCAACTTTCCAGAAACCTACAACCTCCAGATGGGTCCCTTGTCCAGATAAGTCCTGAAACCCAGCCCAGCCTCTCCAGAACATCAGATAGTTCCATCTCCCTTCCCCATATTAGTGACAGACCCTCCCAATATCAAAAATTTAGAATTTCCATAGCCCAAACACCCCTAAAGAGCGGGATGGAAAGACCAAAGGTGGTGGTGGAGTTGTACAAAAAAGATAGCATTTAACAAATGAATATGGATGCTGAACTATTAAATTGATATCTCTTTTAGTTTCCAGTATTTTAGAGCAGCTAGAAGTAAAAACCTAAAATTGTGAAATTGTAACCCATTTCAAAGTCTGAAATATGTTATACAACTAATTGTGGTGCTGTGCTTTGAAATTTATAGCTTTTTTTTAATATATGTTATTTTTCACAAAAAAAGAAGGAAAAAAGTCAATTATGATGATAAAAAAAATGTTTAAGCCTTTTAGCCTCCTATATTCTGGAGCAGCTGGAAGGAAAAATATATGAGGATCATTATCGTAGCCCATGACAAACTCTGGGATCTGTCCTGTAAACACCTTTTGAAGAGTGCTTTAAAAAGAGTGCTTTTTATTTCTTTGCTTTGTATGTATGTTATACTATCCAACAAAAAAAGTTAAAAAAAAAAATCAACATACTATCCAGCTCCCTTGATTGCCTCTGAAGCACTAAAAGATCTACACCTCAGGTCAATTTGCAGTATGTCTCCAAAGTTGCATATGCAATGTCACTCTGACACGTGAAAAAAAAAGAGTAAGAGGCATAGGAGAAAGAAGTGCACAAAAGAGGAATTGTACAGTTGGGTGTGCTGAATAAGGGGCTGTTGAGAAGCAAGAGTCTAGACCCTGTCTACGCGCAGCAGGGATTCAGAGTGGGGTTGGACTGGAGGCATTTTACAGTAACAAAGCACCTGCTTGTTTAAAGCCTGTTCGTTTTTGCTCTGTTTTCTCCTCTGCCATACGGCATAACAAACCTGAAAGTCTGTGCTCAGAAGCTAGAGGAGCAGGGAAATTGCATGGAAATGCTGAAATAAGAAGGGGTTATTATGAACCAGCTGAAAAAGGAGAGTAGCCGTTCATCCCCCAATCCTCTGTACAAAGGAAAGCTTATGCAAAGGTTACTTTCCTTGTGATTAAGAGTCTACACAATTAAAAACTTTAAGTGGCTGATTGAAGGAGAATGTAGCAAGTTTTATTCAGCCTCCTACACGTCAAGGGAAATTCAGCTTCCCTTTATTACTTTTACTGCATGCACACACTTTCCCTTAGAAATAAAAATTAAACCTGTGTGCAATCTCTTCCAAAAGCATTTTCTCTTTGCACTAGTGATTTTCGTGAAAAAAGTAGCAAATTAAAATGTTCCTTTTTTAAAAAATTCACAGAGTTATCAAGAAACTGATGTACAATACAAATATATGGAAGGGCAAGTAAGCATCTGTTGCTCATCATTCATCTTTGAAGTTCCAAGGAATGCTGACCTTTCTTTGCCATTTGTTTACTTTTAGTGTAACTGCCATCACCAAAAACATTCAAAAATACAATGTGGGATAAGTGGTAGGAAAATTTCAAAGAGATTTATTTTTTTCTCTCTTTTACAATCTTACAGGTCTTTACAGTAATATGGGTAAAAAGAATTACAGGTGCCTTCAACCCTCAACTTCCTATTTTTCTATCAGCTTAATTTTTTTTGTAGGCTTTGATATGTAAACTAGGTAGGACTGAGAGAAGGACTGACGGATTGTTGTGGGGAACAGGGGCGGTGTGCCAGTTTGTAACTGTTCTGTACCTCAGGAAAGCCATGCTCTTTAATCTGATTCAATCATGTTGGATGGGCTCTTTCTGATTAAGTTGTGCCCGTGGAGATAGGACCCACCCAATTGTGGGTGGGGACTTCTGATTAGGTGATTTCCATGGAGCTGTGTCTCTACCCATCCAATTTGGGTCTTAATCCACTTACTGGAGCCCTTTAAGAGAGAACCATTTTGGAAAATTTTTCAGAGCCAACACAGACAGAGATGTCTGGAGATGCAGAAAGAAACTGCCCCCAGGGGAAGCCATTTGAAGTGAGAAGCCAGAACAGAAAGCTGACAGATGCTGCCATGTGCCTTTTCAGCTGACAGAGAAATCCCAAACCTCATCGGCCCTTTCCTGAGTCATGGTTTTTCTCTCTGAATGCCTTAGTTCGGACATTTTTAGGGCCTGAGAATTGTAAACTTTGTAACTTATTAAATTCCCTTTAGAAAAGCCATTCATTCCATTTCTGTCCTAACAAGTTCAAACAGGTGGTCAGGTCAACAAAGACAATGACTAATATTTGTTGAATGCCTGTGTCTTCCCAGCCAGGGATCTCATTTAACTAACGTAGTCCAATGCCACCGTTGTTCTCACCATTTAACAGACTGGAATTGGTGTTCAGTGAGGGCTAGACAAGAGCCCACAGCCTCAGATCAGTCAGTGAGAGAGTTCTGAGCCAAAACCATGTCATCATTGAGAAACATAGGCTCTTTTATAAGTGAGAAAAAATAAATTACAGAATATTGAATTGAGTTATTCCAATAGATTGTCAATTTTTATATAGAGAATAAATTTGGTTTCAGTGGGACCAACTCAAAAAAACATGATCTCTTTGAAGAATTTTTTTATGCCCCTAACTACATCTAAATCCTATGAATAAAAAGGGACAGATTGCATTTTCCTACATTGTCAAAATTGTTGATGAGTGGTGGCTTGGGCTTTACTCACCATTCTGTCACACTTTCCATTATGGTTATGAAAAGAACACTTGGAATATTCAGATTTTTTTTAATTTTTTTATTAAAGGAGTTGCAGCTTACAGAAAATATTATGCATAAGATGCAGAGTTCCCACATACCCCCTCACACATGCAATTTTCCCTTTTATTAACACTTTGCATTCCAAAAGGAACCCTGTAACAATTGGTAAAACAGTATTACTATAATTATACTATTAACTACAGTCCACAGTTCACATTAGGATTCACTGTTTGTGGTATACAGTCCTATGTGTATTCTTTAAATGTCTATTCTAGTTACATATACACAACCTAAAGATGTCCTCTTCTACCAGCATTCAAATGTGTAATTCAGTCATGTTAATTACATGCACAATGCTGTGCTGACATCACAGATGATGACGTCACAGGCACTCAAAGCATCTTGGCACCTGGCCAGCTGCAGGATCTCATCGTCTGTCTCCTCCATGTAGTGGACCAGCCCTGCCTTGGCATGCTCGATCTTCTCCTAGACCTCCTGTGACAATCGTATGGTGAGCAACAGGGTCTTGTAGCACCCAGTCACCTCATGGATTCCCTCCAACTGTGGTGGCAGACTCAGGTCACTGCACCACCACCTCTGACCCCAGGACCCTGTACCACCAAGCCCAGTCTCCACATCCCAGCCTAGCCAGCTCTGCCCAGCAGGCAGGCCCTGGACCAAGGCCAAAAAACAGAGGCCCTTTTTTGATGTAAACTGGTAATTTATTAGCATCTTTGACCTATTATGAATAATGCTGCTATCAACCTCAGTGTGCAAATATCTATTCAAGTTCCTGTTTTCAGTTCTTTGGGGCATATAACTAGAAGTGGGATTGTTAAATCATATGGCAATTCTATACTTAACTTTCCAAGAAACTGTCAGACTGCCTTCCATAGTTTCTGTACCATTTTACATTCCCACCAACAATGAACAAGTGCTTCTATTTCTACACATCCTCTGTAACGCTTATTTTTTTTTCACTAGTAGCCATTCTAGTGGATATGACAGATCTCATTATGCTTTTGATTTGCATTTCCCTATTAGTTAATCATGTTGAGCATCTTTTCATGTACTTTCTGGCCATTTGTATATTTTAGAAAAATGTCTATACAAGTCCTTTGCCCTGTTTTTAATGGTGTTTCTCTTTTTGTTGTTGAGTTGTAGGATTTTTTAAATATATTCTGGATATTAAACCCTTATCAGATAATGTGGTTTCCAAATAGTTTCTCTCATTCTGTAGGTTTTCTTTTCACTTATGTGATGAGGTCCTTTGATGTGCAAAAGATTTTAACTTTGGTGAAGTCCTACTTATCTTTCTTTCCCTTTGTTGCTTGTGCTTTGGTGTAAAGTCTAAGAAACCATTGCCTAATTACAAGGTCCTGAAAATGCTTCTCCATGTTTTTTCTTTTAGGAATTGTATAGTTCTGGTTCTTATACTTAGGTCTTTGATCTATTTTGAGTTAATTTTTGTATATGATATGAGGTAGTGTTTCAACTTCATTCTTTTGCGTATGAATATACAATTTTCCCAGCAAGATTTGTTGAAAAAACTATACTTTCCCCACTGAGTGGACTTGGCACCCTTGTCAAAGACCAGTTGGTCAAAGTGTTAGTGTTTATTTCTGAACTCTCAAGTCAATTCCATTGGTCTTTATGTCTTTCCTGTGCCAGTACTATGTGGTTTTTTTTTTTTATTACTGCAGCTTTGTAATGAGTTTTCAAATTAGGAAGTTTGAGTTAGTTACAATTTGCATGATATTTTTCCATGCTTTCACTTTTCAGCCTACTTATGTGTTTAAATTTAAGATCAGTCTCTTATAAACAGCATAAAACTGAGTCAGGCTTTTTTTTTTCCATTCTACCAACTTTTGACATTTTGTTATCAAGTTTAATCCATTTAAAGTAGCTACTAATAATGCAGGATTTTCATCTACCATTTTGTTATGTGGTCTTTGCAAGTCTAACATCTGTTTTGTGCCTCAATTCTTTCACTAATGCCAACTTTCATATTCATTTAATTTTCAAAGTGTACCATTTTGAGTACCTTCTCATTTCCTTCTGTATATACTTTTCAGATATTTTCTTTGTGGTTACCAAGGAGCTTAAATTTAACACTCTAAAACTGTAACAATCACATTTGATAAATACCAATTAAAATTGAATAGAATACACAAGCAATGTTCCTATACCCCTCAGTTCCCCAAGATTTTCATTGTACTTGTTACAAATTATGTCTTTATTCATTGTATTCCTAATCATAGATTTAACATTACTATTTATGTGTTTGAATTTTAGAAACTGTAAGAAGTAAAAAGCAGAGTTATATACCAAAAATCACAGTAGTAGTGATATTTACAATTACCCATATAGTTACCTTTACTGGAGATCTTTATACCACTTCCATCTACTGTTTTGTTTTCTGTCCTTTCAGCCTGAAGAATTCCCCTTAGAATTACCTGTAGGACAGGTGTAGTCATGACAAACTCCCTCATCTTTTATCTGGAATGTCTTAATCTCCCACTCATTTTTAAAAGATATTCCTGCCAAATAAAAGATTATTGATTGGCAATTGGTTTTTTTATATGTTTCATTCCACTGCCTCCTTGCCTTCACGGTTTCTGATGAGAAATCAGCACTTCATCTTGCTGGGGATTCCTTGTATATGGCAGTTGCTTTTCTGTAGCAGTTTTCAGAACTCTTTCCTTGTCTTTGGCATTTTAAAGTTTGATTACTATGTGTCTAGGCATGAGCCTCTTTGAATTTATCTTGTGTGGGAGTCACTGGTCTTCTGGAATGTGCTTATGCATGTCCTTCATTAAGTTTGGGAAGTTTCCTGGTATTACTTCTTTGAATATTCCTTCTTCACTTTGTCCTTCTTCTCCTTCTGGTATTCCATAATGCACGCAGAATATGACTGATGGTGTTCGGCAGGTCTCTTAGAATTTGTTCACTTTTTTTCATTCCTTTTCTTTCTGCTCCTCAGCTGGGATCATTTCAATTGCCTTGTCTTTGAGTTCACCAATTCTTTTCTTCTACCACCTTCAGTCTGCTGTGGCAAGCTTCTAAGGAATTTTTCATTTCAGTTGTTGGAGTCCTAAACTCCAAAATTTCTGTTTGGTTGTTTTCTAAATTTTCTATCTCTTCATGAGATTCTTATATTGTCCATTCATTGTTTTACCCTGATTCCTTAGTTCTTTCTCTATGTTTTCTTTTTTCTTTTTCCAGTATGTTCAAATCCTGGTCTTCGTTGACACTTTCAGAATTTTTAACTTGTTCCTTTGTGTGGGAAACTGCTTATGGCACCGACAGTGTGCCCGCCATCTTGTGATCTGATGCCATCTTAGGTACTAACTCAAGTTAAGTTTCTATCTCAAGTTAAGTTTCTATTTCCTAACTTCTGCTCTGCCCTTCCCCGAAATCAGCTGACCAGGCTTGGCTGATCTGCCTTTCCCAGCTTAGTCTCTGCTGATTTGTTGCTTAACTGCAGGATAATGCCCAACCTCTGCTGACGTCCAATACAAGTCACCTCCCCTTCCTTACTGCATAAATACCCTAGATTTGCCCTCAATAAATGAGACTTGATCAGAATCCTGTCTTGTCTCCATTCTCTGTGTCTTTTGTCCCCTGTTCTCACTCCCTCCCTCAGGTCCAGGTTCGTCTGTCCCGCGGGTCGGGTCACCTTTGTATGGGCCATCATTTTCTTTTTTGTTTGTTTGTTTGTCTGTCTTCTAATCTTTTGTTGCATAAAGTACATTTTAATGTTTTAATGTACTGATTCTGGGATTTCGTCCCTGAGCCATCTATTCTTTAAATATGTATCCAGATAATAATGATAGAGATTACCTTGAGTACCAGGAGCTACCAAAACAAACAAATACAAAATACTATCTTTCACAGTCTTTGCAAAATAGTTCTACATTGGTTGGTGATCTCTTTTAGAGTTTAGGCCACATATAAAGAAGATCAGCCAAGTCAAAAACGTAGTACAGGGTCTTCTCCATCTTTTCTGAGCCTGCATCTTGTCCTGAGTTTGAGCTCACTCATGGCTTTAAGAGTTCCCCTGATTACAGTAATCTGAATGTCCCCTCTATTTCCTTTGAAACAGATTTCCCTCTCTCCTCCAAGGCACTTTATTGTATGGCTGAAAGCCAGTAATCTTTGTCCTAGGCCACTTTCACTTAACTGCTTCTTACACTGCTTTAGCTGTCTGAAACCGTGTCTGTTTGCAGGGCAAGTTCTGGGAGGGTGAAGCAGAGACAGTTTCCCGGTTCAGTCCTTCAGGCTGCCACTCAGTAGATTGGCACCAACATACAGGCATCCCAGTGTGTACATAGGGGTTGTTTGGGTTCATCTGGAAGAGGGCCAGGAACCCACAATAGGAGCATGGGCTGACTCCACACCACACTGGAAAAGAAATCATGGAGGTTGCCAGCAAGGGTGCCACAAGCTTCTATTATGGTTTTTAAACATGTGTTTCCTTGATTAGGTAGATGCACAGTTACTACAACCCTTTAACTATTTTCCAGAGTTTTGAAGAAAATGGTTCTACCAGTTTTTATAATTGTTGAAGGATTCTGTGAGGGAACAGCACCCTGGAGACTCTTCATTACTATCTTGATGGACTGGAAATCTAGCTTTCAGGCTATTCAGATTTTAAACAGAAGTATATACAGATTAAAAAGACCTCAGTGGGGAAAATGCTACAATACAGTATCTAAAGACCTACAGAACCTTTTTTATATCCTCACTCCAGAATATGTTCATTTACTATAGATACCCACTGCACATTTCACTATTTGATGAAGTATATTGTTCTTTATGATCTGGCTCTTCCTCAATTGGATTAGTTGATGAATGGCTCAAAGTTAATTGACTTTAACTTTCTGAAATAAAACCTGCTAACTCATCTAAAGAGAAAAATCATACACACATGCACATTTATGATTCCCCACCTTTTGGACTGACATCCAGGTAGAATCACGAAAAAGAAAATTAGACATTCAAAAGCCAAACTTGGCCCACACACGCACAGGAAAAATACTACTAATATTGCTTTAACTATTTTTTTTGACATTCCTCCAAGTTCTTTACATATACTGATTCATTTAATCCTCACAAATTTCTATAAGATAGGCCCTATTATTTTCTCTGTTGTGTTGATGGGGAAGCAGAAACACGGAGAGGTGAAGTAATTTGTCCAAGACAATATGTAATAAATGCAGAGACTAGATCCAACTTTGAGGAGTCTGTCCCCACAGCACCATGTCTTTTTTAATTATTTCAACAATTACCTTCCTTTCTTCATTGAGTAGGACAACTACAATTTCAGTTTAGTGACTGCAGCCTGTTTTACAATAGGTAACAAATACAATGAAGTGGTCTGTGATACTCAAAATATTGTCCTCCTCCAGTTTAGCCTTCAATTACCAGAACTACCAACCAGGATGGAATAGTTAGTGAGTTAAGGCTCCCCACCTCACCTCCTCTGAATACTCCAAAAGTGTAAAAGTATTAAAGACAAAAGATGCATTTTTCTTCTTTGCAGTTTTTGTCCACTCAGTAGATTTACCTTCCCGTTTGGAAAACTGGCATGTATACCCAAGCCTAGATATGAAAGACAATAAGGGAAAACTTCTGCTAAGGCTTATTTGAAAGCATTATTTCATTATTTAGGGAGAAAATAAAGAGCTTTCTTGTTTCAGTCCCTCCTGCAAAGGTGATGCAGGACTTGAACATTTATTTTCTCTGGGCTTGTTGAATTCTTTCAGAGCAGGTATTGCACATGGGCACGCACTGAGATCCTCTTGATGTTTTCTGTGAAAAACAAAACTGATCCTATATGTTCTGGAAAAGAAACTACTTTCAGACTTGAAAACACACCAATAATGTTGTCTTTTCTATGAGTGCACTTTTGACCCCTGAAACTGTAGCTTCAAAATATTCCATTCATAATGTTTAGCTGTCCATGATACTTTGCTTCATTAAAATGTTTTACAATCCAACAATCCAAAAAGGTTTTATTTCTGATGAGAATGTCTGTGTGTTGGTATATTACACCATTACTTCAATAAATATTTTGAGTACCCACTTATGTGCAAGGTATTACATTAAGCACTTTTATAAATAAAGACAAAGCTATAACTACAAGTCAAATGCAACTTCTGCATTGAAGAAGTGCAAAATTATATAATGAAGGATAAGGCAGAAATTCTACTATAATATTATATTAATAAAATATTAGAGCTGGAAGGAATTTTTTAATTTAATATTCATAAATAAAGAAATTGGCACTAAATAAGAGAAGAGAGAAACTTGACATGAGAGTCTGTTATTTCCCTGATATAGGGCTAAGTACTGAAATTATTTCATTTATTTCGAACAACAATTTTATGACTGGAGACTTGAGATTTAATTTTACAGTTATGAAGTTCTATAAGTTTGCCCTGGTTGACAGCTGACAGACTGAAGCAGGAGGTGGGTGTCCTGACCAATAGGCCATGCAACTCTTAACATTCTACCACATTTTGAAGAAATGTTTGGAACTGATAAATAAGATAATATACAAATATGCTTGGGTATGATACCTGGCAAGACTAACTGTTCCACAAATAAGAATTGGTAATGGTGGTACAAGTCATGGCAGAAGCAACAGAATAGATCAAGTCAGGATCTGAAACTTCCACTGCTCAAAAAGCTATCAGGAACCTACTGGCAAGCTTCCCATCCCCTCTACTTAAAGGTCAGCATGTCCCTGTGTGTCCTGCAGGTGAGATTGACCTGTGACTTTCCTCTGAGCCCTCAGTGTCTCCACTTAGCCACGACCACTGACTTTTTCCTCATTTTTCCCTTCATTATCTTGTTATACAAAACTTCTCATTCCTTCCTTCTTTCCACTTCATCTCCTCCCAATCCACTTGACAACATTTGGCTTTAGCAACTAGGATAGCCCTCCAGAGCATAAACAAAGGCAAATTCAGAGTTTCACAAGTACCTGAGGCTCTACAAAGGTTGGCAAGCCTGTACTGAACGCACTTCCATCTAAATTATATCACAAGTCACCTTCTGAACACAGCTGGAAGGCTGTCGGCAATTTGAAATGCTTTAACACTGAAGGTTATTCCCTCAGTTCCATACAGAAAACACAATTGATACAGGAAGTATGATAAAAAATAAAATAACAGCTTATTTTTCTAGAGTCTCACTGATTCCTTGGCTGATAGAGGAAATAAACAACTGGCCCCACAGAGACTAACTGTTCTACATATGAAATATTCTCTATAAATGACTTTGCTCCATGCCAATGCTAAAACACAAGCCCTTGCTGCTATATGACTATTGGTTTGAATCAAGGAATCCTTTCCTGTTTTAGCCTTCTAAGGTCTGTAATCCAGCCAGGTAGCACTATCTGTTCAAAATGTAATCTGGACCTCTGATGACCACTAATTTTTTCCTCCTTGTATAGAAAGCAGGTTAGATCTATAAAGTCAATACACAAAGCACTGCTCAGACTATAGCAGTCCTCAGCAATCACTCAGTTCCCTGAATGAAGCAATTTATGTCAGTTTCATATGGCTTAGATTTATTTACACAGATTGAACTATTGAATGTCATTTGATGTTCAAGCCTTGTTCTGAGGATGGCATGTAATTCAGCAACACTGCCTCAGAAGAGCCATCCCCGGGGACTAATTCACAAGAACCAGGATAGCATGTACCTGCTTTGTCGATTTCCATTTAAGCAAAATTAGAGGTTACCTTACCAGATGCTCTAAGCACTAGTAATGAACATGCATTTTCCCCCTGTGAGCATTATAATAAATTCAGAAAGGGTCCAGTTCTGACATCTAAAGGGCAGCAACATTATATCACTGACAATATGCTATTAGCAGTCATTTCCACATATCGCAGTTCTTCAGTCATAGAGCCGGGTGGCTTGCGCTTTGTTTTATTGTGCCTTCATAGCATTTTCCAATTTGAGCTAGATAGCCACATTTTGCATGTGAGCACTGGAATTTTTCACCCAAAGAGCAACAACAAGGTCCAAAAATTCCATGCAGTAAGGAACTCAACATCACTCTGAATTATTGTCTTCCCAACTAATGGTTAGAAAATGCAGAAACATTCTCTCAATCTTATGAAACGGTACCAAAACTTCATTCTCTTTTTCAAAGAGCTTCCCCTCAAGGAGATACCCAAACATACCTCCTGGTCCCTCTGTCATACAAGTGTTCAACCCTACCCACTGTACATCGAGGCAATATTTTCTTAATATGCGCTTGTCTAATCACTCACTCCATTCCCACCTCCAAATCTTCTCCAAGCTGCCCTTGTAATAAAACAGTCAATAAAATATTCCTAAATCCCTACAGATGCCTGAATAGTTCATTTCTATGCAGATAATATATAAATAACTTCTTTTTAAAAAGATCTAGGTTTAAATGCTACAAATGAATTGGTAACTTGTTAAAGAGAATGATTTTCTCTTGTTTATGCTCATGAATGGTATATGAGCTTGACAGGCAGGTATGACAAGTACAATACAATAAACTGGCTTAAACAATGGGATTTATTGGCTCACGGCTTTGGAGACCAGTTGGTTTGCTTCCTCCTGGTTCGGCAGGGTCCTGGTACAATCCTTCAGATTATTTGGTTTGCAAACCTGCCTCACATTACAGGGCATGTCCTTTCCTTTCTTTTCCAGGTTCCTAATGAATTCCTAGTTCCCTGCAGCTTTTTGTCACTCTGACTTCTGTTTCCTTTCTCTTTATAAAACCCCCTGTAATCCAGATTAAGACCTGTGCTGGTTTGAAAAGAAGTATGCCTCCTAAGAAAAGCCATGTTTTAATATAAATCCTATTTCATAAAGGTAGAATAATCCCTATTCAATACTGTATGTTTGAAACTGTAATCAGATCATCTCCCTGGATAATGTGATTTAGTCAAGAGTGGTTGTTAAACTGGATTAAGGGATGACATGTCTCCACCCATTTGGGTGGGTCTTGATTAGTTTCTGGAGTCCTATAAAAGAGGAAACATTTTGGAGAGGGAGATTCAGAGAGAGCTGAGAATGCTGCAGCACCATGAAGCAGAGAGTCCACCAGCCAGAGACCTTTGGAGATGAAGAAGGAAAACGCCTCCCAGGGAGCTTCATGAAACCGGAAGCCAGGAGAGAAAGCCAGCAGACGCTGCCATGTTCGCCATCTGCACTTCCAGCTGAGAGAGAAATGCTGAATGTCGTCGGCCTTCTTGAACCAAGTTATCTTTCCGTGGATGGATGCCTTAGATTGGACATTTCTATAGACTTGTTTTAATTGGGACATTTTCTTGGCCTTAGAACTGTAAACTAGCAACTAAATTCCCCTTGTTAAAAGCCGTTCCGTTTCTGGTATATCGCATCCAGCAGCTAGCAAACTAGAACAGGACCCAACCTCCTAGGGTTGGGCAACACCAAAATTTAACATCTTCAAGATATCCACTTTACAATAGGTTCACACCCACGGGAATGTGGATTAAAAGCATGTCTAAATTGGGGTACATGGTTCAGTCTACTGCAAAAGGTGAGGAGGATAGAAGAGGGGAAAAAAGGGAGGGAGGGAGAGAAAGAGGATGGAAGAGAGAGAGAAAAAAGAAAATGCTTGGGTAGAAACTGGAAGTAAGCCCAGAGAAACAGATTAAATTACCTGATAAAGGGAAAACAATTTTAACAAGAAGACACGTAGACTGCTTGAAAGCTCTAGTCTAGTCTGGGAAGGAATGTGAGCGTTACAATAAAGCAATTCTACATGATAGAATAGACTATTCATATTTGGATAGAGATGATACAGAGGACATTTTTCCAGAAGGCTTGATTACCTTTGGGGAATTTCTCCCAAAATAGGCTTGTGGGAGGCAGGGCTACATCTCAGAAAGATGCTGAAAATGCCCAAAACCCATGCTTGAGCTTCTCTTACAGGTGGGGCAAAGGCATGCTGTGCTCCTCAGGCTGCAGAAAACACATGCTCCTGTCCCAGATTTACATTGCAAGGTAGTCTGCAAGACCCAAGAACTGGGGGGAACCCCCACTCATGGAAGAGGTACAGGAGGAAAATCATGCTCCTAGGGTGCAGAAAAAGTGGACAAACTGCAGGTCCAACTCAGAGCTGGCAGCAGCAGTTTTCTCTAGCAGTTTGCTTCCCAGGAGGGTTCTATGGCAAATCTTAAGCACTTTCTTTCTGGCTGTACAGGTCACAGCCTGGTTTTGATACCCTCTCATTCATTCTGTGACCTACCCAATATGCTTTTATTATATTCTTTTTCCAGCCAGACTAATGGGGTGGTATGTGTATGTGTGCTTCCTCTCAGATTCCTATAATGTTCCAGATAGATAAAATGGAACACTAATCTTATTCAATCCTATTATTCTCCAGCTGACGAAACCAATACCCAGAAGGATTAAAGGAACTGCATCAGGTCAATCAGGAGCAGAGCTGAGATCCTAATTTTCAGCTCTGTCCCCTCTCTACCAGAGGGGACTGAGCTGAAAATTTTTCTTATTTTTAAGAAAAATCACATAAGGATGGTGTTTGATTATTAGTACTGAGATAACTGACTATGGCAAGGAACTCAGGAAATGGTAGAATTAACCTGAAAGAAAGAGTTCAAAGACTTAGCAAGTGAGGATATGACCAGTATATGATATAACACCCTGCGGAAATAAGTCTGATTAAACTATGTTCTTTCAAGTGTGCTGTTCAGCTGGTTTTGCAGTGCTAGACCCAAGAATTTTAACTGAAGCCAATTCACAGCTATGTATTTATAATAGTTAAAATGTTCTTTAACCTGGACCATGTGAAGAAAATAGAAAGATGAATTGAGAACTACTTTACTCACACTATGGAATGTGAACTGTCTACTTATTACAAAATTAACTTAAACTAAAAGTACATGTTACCATGTTCAAGGACCAACTTCTGATTCCTTCATGCTTAACAGCAGTTTATAGTTTAGTCTCTCTTTTGGATCAGTTTGAAATCCTTTCCTCCTTGAATTGTCCAAATGCTGCAGACATTCATCTATGTGCCACATGCTTTTTTGTTCCGTGCTAACCTCATCTTCATGTCACCCTCATATGCCAGGGTCATTGGTTTTGAAAGAAAAACAGAAACCTTCCCCTCTCTATATCCAATGCTGGTTAAACTCTCATCAAGATATTAGTGTTCCAACAAGATTCCCAGAGATTTGCTTTCCTCCAATACATTCTGCAAAATGTGTGGCACTAATTCATTACCTCTCTCCTCTAGAAGGGCTCCACTCACCTGAGCATTTCTGCCCTAAGCTCGCCATATCTTGAATTTGTGATTCCTTATTCTCCAGCATGATATAGCCATGATAAATCTTTCATACTAATCATTCTTTGACAAGTAGCCCTTCTGGTTTTGATTTCCAGGTTGAAATCAAGTCCACTAATGTGCAGAAACATGGACTTCATGAAAGTGCATCCCCCCACCATGGGATACACACACACACACACACACACACACACACACACACACACACACACATTCACATCCAGTATCAAGTAATTTCCAAACCCAAGTCAGAGAGCTGTGGACTGCCACATACCTTATCTCCAGGCTCTCCTGAAACTAGTTTTTTTTCCCTCTTTAAAATTCCAGTTTTCTCTGACTTCCCTTTCACTCCCCAAACCAAGCTAAACTGACGGTTCACTTCTAACACACTTTAAAATCACTTCAAGTTATCTGCATCTCTGGCTTTTATAGAGCATTATATCTTTCTGAAACCAAATTACAGCACTACTTGTGTTTGACTTCAGCAGATATTAACATTTCTTTACATCCCCCAAGCACAAGCACCAAATGGAGAGATGTGAACACAAGCCAGATTCTGCCGAGCCCCAGAAGACAGTCAAAGCTAACGTTTAAACGGCTGACAGTAACCCACAGAGGTTCAGCCTCACTGGGGGTCAGCGCTAACCGAGCCTCCTCCCTCTCCCACACGGTCCGGCGGCTCTGGCCTCTTCCACCTCGTCTTAGAGGATCCCCGCTGGCCTTGCTGGTGGCAGAGTCCTTGATACACAGCAGAGCACAAACTGCTCTTAATGCTATACGTGAGGCTCGCAGACTGGATAACCAAGGCCGGGACATGCTATTATTTTAACAGCTGCAAGCTCTAGGAGGAGTTCCTTCTCTCTCTGCTTTTGATTGAAGTCTAGGGGTCCAAATGTTTAAAGTCTGGAAGGTGGACATGGGGCGTGTGGGTTATGGGGGCGGCAAAATCATGTTCTCAGCAGGATCCTTGAAAACATCAAAACATCGTCTGTTCTTGCCTTTTGTGCAAACGGCCCTTCAGCTATATGCTTGGGTTTCCCCACCAACTTCATGATGAATGAGGTTTTCCAGGGGTTTTTACGTACAGCACTGGTATTTCACTGGGGCTCTGTGGGTGCTTTACACAGATGAAGACAAAGAAAGCCAGCCTCATAATTCAGTGTCTGACTGCTTTTCCACATGTCCGTGGTGGAAAGCACAACTGTCCCTTGAGCAGCTCTGAGTGGCTGCCTGATTGAATCCGGTAAAGGATGATAAATTTTGGAATGCTCTTTCAACACAAGAAAAATAGCATCTAGATGGAATGCTGTACTACAGCACTTTGCACCTTGCAAGAGAACCCTAGAAATCAGTACATTTCACCACTGGACATGAAGAGGGAAAACCTAAAAGGCACACATACTTTACAGTAATCACAAGCATCTGGAGGATGAGAGCTGGCCCACATTTTTTTTTTCTTTTTTTACATGGGCAGGCACCAGGAATCAAACCCGGGTCTCCAGCACAGCAGGCAAGAACTCTGCCACTGAGCCACCATCACACTGCCCAACTCATAATTTTTTAAAATTTTAATAGTCAAAATTTTGAAATTTTTAAACAAAATTATTTAACCATACGGTGAGGAAAGAATCAGTGGTGTTTATTTTTCCTCTGTATCACATTTTCTACTGCTTGGGAAAAGAAAGTTTCCTTTTGTTTCACTCCAACAGCTTTCCTTGGACGGGATGAGAAAAGAAAGGTAATTTAAGATCTTTATGGGCTGTGCTTTGGAGCCCAAGTAACCATCCTGCACCTACAAATGAGAAAATCTGATTATATTGGAGGAATGTGACAAAAGAAAGGGATAAAGAAGAGGATCAAACCAAGAAACGATGTAGTAAAAAGCAGGGGTGAGGGGACGCCTGTTAACAGCTTCGCTGCCGTAACTCCATGAAGTCACAGCTATGCCACCGCTTGGTGCCTCAAAAGCTTCCCTTGAGGGTGATTTTTGCCTTAGTATTACTATGGATGTACTTGATGTAAAAGGCTTTAAGTAACATGTCCATGAGTTGAAGCTTTCCCGAGGACTGCAGTCACACTATATTCCATGCAGCTAAATAACAACAGCTCACAGTAAAATTACACATAATCAATAGTCTGTCCACTGATCCGAATACCTGAGGGCCCATTTCCAAAGATTTTATTGCACATATATTCCAATCTCACGTATGGTGGAGTCTATTGATTCATGCACAGCTGTTTTTCTCCCGTTCATGCATGATTATTTTCAAGTGTTTTACTAGAGCAGATGTTTGAAGAGCATGCTGAATACACGTCTCTCCTCAATTGACGCTTTTTTATTTACACAAACAGCAGACTGCTATGCTGCTGTACTTTCCCTACTGTGGAGGTCAGGGGTGGCAATGGCAAAACAGTCAGCATTCCCTGCCCTCCCCTAAGCACGGCTATCAGACGTTGTCCCAGCCTCCCTTCCCCAGTGCTTTTTCTTGCTCTGATTTTTTCTCCCATAAGGTTGTTAGACCTTGTTTTTTTTTTTTTTCCACACCAAGACTTTTTAAAGTGGAACAAACTGAATGTACCAATATCCTGAATGGAATGCAATTTTCTCTGTTGGGTTTGTACCTGTTTCAAACAGTTGAATTTAGATAACAGCTTATTTCCTGAGTCAATATGCACTTCTGCTTGAACATACTGCAAAGCCAATCCCATACTGGTGTATAAAAACATGTTATCATGGAAAATAACATTCTGCCACACATCCACTCAAAGAAGCTGCCAATCTTGTCAATTCTGCATCAAAAGAATGCACATAGCCCTAAACCACAAAGTTTGCTACGTACAGAGCATGATTTGGGGCCTTCGTAAATGTGGAATACAGAAAGATTTGTGCCTTTGGTATCATGTGAAATGATTCTCCAAAATATCCTAATCGGCAGGTAAAAGCAATTTTCTGACCCCCGCTCCTTGTCAGTTTTTTAAACTTCTTCTTTCAGGATTGTCTCGACCTTTCACCCAACTTCAGAATTATTCTAAGTTGCAAATATTTGGGGAGCTACCTGAGAGGTAGTGAGAGCACACGGCCTTTGATTTCCTTCCTGGAAGAGCAGAAACATGTTCTTTCTCTTCACAGTACTCGCATTCAGTGCAACCCTGTCCTTCCCACTACTTCATCATCAATTTGCATCTTTAGGAAGAGTTATTCAAATGGTCATTTCATATCAGTCTCCCTTTTACAGTGAGCCAGTTTTCAGAGTGCCAGTTACACACTCTGCACTCGTCTGTGTGCTGAGGAAGTCTGTGTGAGTGCAGCACAGAAACACACACAAGCAGATCGTTCAACTAAAAAAGCTAGATCAAAAGAGAATAATGCCAAGGAAATTGGCAAATATTTATTTTCTCTGGACCCCAATGCATTAGCTCACTTTGAGTTTGAATTGCTATAGAAGGAAGGCTACTTTTTCCCCTTTTCTTCAATTCAGTACTTCTACCATCTCATTGGCAAGAAGAACAAGCGTTAGTGAAAACAACCATTAAGCACTGTGCTGGTTTGAAAGGATTTATATACCCTAGAAAAGCCATGTTTTAATCTTAATCAATCTGTGGGAGCAACTGTTTCTTCTAATCCCTATTCAGCACAATAGGTTGATTAGGTTATGGAGATGCGACTCAATCAATTGTGGGCATTAAATTTGATTAGATGGAGATGTGTCTCCACCCATTGTATGTAGGTCTTGAATCGTTTACTGGAATCCTTTAAAAGAGGAAGCATTTTGGAGAAAGCTTCAGAACAGATCCACTAGCCAGAGATCTTTGGAGCTGAAGGAGGAAAGCACCTCCCAGGGAACTTCATGAAGGAAGGGGCCTAGACAGAAAGCTAGCAGATGCCTCCATGTTCACCAGTGTGCCCTTCCAGATGAGAGAGAAATGCTGAATGTCACTGGCCTTCTTGAACCAAGGAGTCTTTCCCTGGTTGCCTTGAATTGGACACTTCTATAGTTTTAATTTGGACAATTTCACAGCCTCAAAACTGTAAACTAGCAAACTTATTAAATTCCCCTTTTTAAAAGCCATTCTGTTTCTGGTATATTGTATTCCAGCAACTAGAAAACTAGAACAAGCACTAAAGAGGTATAGCAAAATGTTAAATGGGGCGTTTCTCCCCATCTTGGAATTTCAGCTGAAGCATCATATCTGAGGATAATAGGTGACAAGGAACAGCTCTTTCTAAGGTAAGATGATAGAGAATGCTTGCAAGACATATTAAAGGTGACACAAAGAGTCCATCAGTGTTCATCTCTAACTTCCAGTCACTTAAGAGAAGGCTAGAGATTTGTGAATGAGTCTATCTAAAAGAAATATATAGGAGTAAAGAGGGTTGCTGTTGCTCACCAATGCTGCCACTCTGCCTTCTGGAGGTGCTCCACCTCCAAGCCAAGTAAAGAAGGTCATCAAGAGAATAAGCCAGAGATAGTGTGGTTTTCTGCAGGCAGTAGGTTGGCTTTTCATTAGCAGATGGCTCTCTGCTGAGTATATCCGAGATCAGCCTTATGCAACTACTGAAGTGGAGTGCAAGAATGTTCTTGGGAGAAATTAACACAAATCCAATGATGGTATAAATCAGTTAGCAAAAGCTAGTGTCTGCTTCACCTTTGCAGAGGCATGAACATAAGAGGCGGCCTGAGCCAAACGACAATGACAAGACAAGAATGACAAGGCAAGGAGGTAGAAGAGCAGTTGCTCAGACTTCAGAGAAAATATGTTTGATGTCTTCTGTGGTCAAGTGGACACCTTGAAGGGTCATAAGGTATGAAATGCTTTGAAGGATCCCACCTAAGAAAGCTAACTTCTAGGAAAGGGTTCCCTAGCAGGAAGAATCTATGGATATTGTGGCAGGGGGCAGGACGTCCTTTCCTTGGAACACACAAATATTTCCCATGCTCAGGACCAAGTGTGACCTCCTGGTTGGGTGAAACACAATCTCTTATAGATGAAGGAACTGTGGGTACATTCCTTCCCCTCATTCTGAGCATGTGTAAGCATTCACTGAAGACAGTTTGATTCTGGTGGGCATGTCTTAGGATATCCAGCTCACATGCTGGTGGTATATCAGTCCCCAGAGGGGAGAAAACAGGGTTCCTCCACCCCTGCACACAGACAAAAGCAAGGGATGCCACACCTAGAACATCTCCCTGGGTGGGCCCCAGATTGAGACCTACTGGCTGTGGGGAACCAATGCCCACTAGTGAACCTGAACCTGCTCTGCCTCTTCTCTACAAGAGTAAAACACCTTTTTATCAGAGCCTGTGTGAGTCATGCTTTTGTTGGTGACCCTGAAACCTGTACTGGAGTGGTTTGACATCTTTAGGTGTCTCCTATTCTGACCCACATGCTGTGGGGGCCAGAAATATATTAGGAAGTTTCAAGGATAAGCAAACGCATCACCCATGTCAGGGAACCGGAGAGCCTGCATGATGTGGGAGAAGCCACTATCTGAACAGATGTCATCTCAGTGGGTTTCAATGACCAGATTACAGCAGCATCAGTAGCATCAGTCTTTGTGCTCTTCTCTCAATCCATCTTCCCACAATCTTGATCCTGGAGAGCCAGAAGCAGAGTAAATGGGACAGGAGTGGGGAGCAAGGTATGCAAAAAAAAGAAGAGACCAAACCCCCTTTTCCTTCTGGGTCCTTTAGCTATAGACACAGCCTCAGAAGTTTTTAATTAGATGGAAACTGAGATTTGAAATTAAACTAGATTGGATTTTTAAAAACTGCTTTATAATTAGACTATTTTTACAGCTGGAATGACTCGAAAAGCTATAGCATCTTCTAAGATAGAGTCAGGGAAAAAATCTCAGAAAAAATGGCTCCAAGACAATGTGTTAAGGGCAGCCTTTCCTCATTGAACCAGTTCAGCCCATTCAATAAATAAACAGTACTAGCTAGGTGCGTACCTGAGCAATAGAGGGTATAGCAAAGTAGGAACATGCTCAAAAGATCTGTAGGTATCATCTCACAAAAAGCTTGGGAAGACTTCCAATGAGAAAAAAATTTGAAGGTATTCTATAGCCACATGCGCTGGTTTGAGAGTGTTGTGTGCCCCAGAAAAGCCATGTCCTTTAATCCTGATTCAATACTGCAGGTGGAAAGTTTGATTAGATTGTTTCCATGGAGACTGACCCATTCAACTGTGGGTATGACCTTTTGATTCGATGGAGATTTGAACTCCACCCATTCAAGGTGGATCTTTGTCAACTGGTAGTTTACTGGAGTCCTTTAAAAGGGGAGAGACATTTTGAAGAAAACACAGTTGCTTCAAAGGTGACTAAGAGGCAGACATATGGAGATACTTGGAGTGCTGACAAAGAGAGCAGATGCCTAGATATGTATGCTTGGAGATGCAGAGCTCAGCAGATGTCGTGTGCCTTCTCATAGGATGCTAAGCAAGCCAGAACTCACTGTTGTGACCCAGAGGAGCTAAGTGAAGGCCCACAGATGCTTAGAGAGGAAAGCACTAGCATCAGAAGCTGGAAGCAACAGAACAGAGAACAAGGACCGGCAGATGCCAACCACATGCCTTCCCATGTGACAGACATCGGTCTTTCTTGAGTCAAGGTATCTTTCTCTGGGTGCCTTAGTGTGGACATTTTTAAGGCCTTAGAACTGCAACCTTGTAACTTAATAAATCCCCTTTTTAAAAGCTGTTTCATTTCTGGTATATTACATTCTGGCAGCACTTAGCAAACTAAAACACCATGCAAACAAAAAAAAATCTAAATGCTTCAAAATGAAAGTTGGGAGAAAGAAGATTTTGTGCTAAAAGTTTCTCTGGAGAGAATTGCTAAATTATATGTAAGTACAAAAATGGTCAAAACGGACATTCATTAGAAAAGCAAATCACAGTGAGGAGAAAAAGAGAAAGAAAAATGAACTTAAATTATACAAAGTTTGAGCTGTTGTGTTCACAAGAAACTATATAGCTGAAGTCTTTTACAATCTCTGGCTAATTTACAGTAAGAAATAAATGTAAATAAAAATGCTATGTTAAGACAAGACATGGGATCTTCAGCTTTAAAATTTTGTATCTGGAGAATATATACATATGTAGACAAATTGGAAATAAAATTGGCTTGAATCAAGATAGAAATTACAGAACGTGAAAATGAAAATGTGCATTTTTTTGCATTTATAAGAATCTGAGATATAACCAAATTCTTGGGGGAAAATGGTTGGCTTGCTCAAAAGAACAAAAGGCAATTAAAATATACTGGGCAAGTGCATTGCTTATTTATTTTCAGCTAGGCTTCTGAAAGGAAGAAAAATCAGTATGAGTTTAAAGTAATAAAGTTCAAGATGGGAGACTCTGCATATGCCTTTGCTTCCTCTCCTTTGAATGGCATTAAAATGGCAGTTAAAAAGGGCATGAAGAAGTACACTCATAAAATTACTATGAACATATGGGACATCAATGAACCAGATATTTTTGCAAATTCCTGGATGAGTGAGAAGGGAATAGGATAGTACACATTATACACAAAAGCAAAGGGAGCTGTATCACTCAAACCAGGATCAAGCAAGAGGGCTAAAACAGGAAGGAGTTTAAATCCTGGAGTCCTCCAGAAAGAGCAAATAAAAGAGCAGGAGGGCCAATTGCCAAGTTCTAAAAATACAATAAAAGAATAGAAAATAAAGTTGAGAAATCTTTCAGAATATGTAACAGAAAGGCCAAAGAAACAGAAAATATGAGCAAAAAGATAAGAGACATACAGCTTCAATCCAGGTCAGTCAGCATCTGATTAACAGAAATCTATAAAATGAAACAGGGAGATACAAAAAAGAGGATTCTATTTCACTCTGACGAGTGGCCTGGGGACATGTAATAGAATCCAGAAGAAAAGAAACAGCCATATAACATTACATGTCTCGCCAGTAAAAAATAATTATTTACTCATAACAATATAAAAATTGATTTTTTTAGGCTTAAAGGCAACAAACATATGGATAAAGCACAGAAATAACGGTTGTAATTACAGAACAAAATGTAAATGTTATCAGCCTTGGCAATGTAAAAGCAAAAATTAAATCGAAGTAGGGTGGGAAGAGAAAAACAGAAAGAGAAGAAAGCGTATTAGCAGTAATGCTTTCATCTTATACAGAGCAAAATCAAGTCAATTGACTAAAGAAAAGGGAACAAGAAATGAATTATCAATACACTATCTAAAGTTATGAAAAAAACCAAAAGTAGAACTAAAAATGTTAATGTAGGTACCAAAGTTTAGGAGAAGGTAATAAATGGGGAGGTGAGTGACCCAAAGCCTCCTCTTTCACAGTCAGGGGGTGCAGAGAAATTGTCCAAAGCCATTAAATCTAGAAAGAGTAGCTCACGAATTTTATTTAGAGCACTACGAGAAATGTTGTTAAATATGAAATAGATACTGGTGGAAATGAGCCTCGGAATGGAGGACCCGAGTAGGAGAGTTTCACGTCTCTTCATAAAGCTCTTTTCAATTTCCGGTTCCTTACCTTGCTCAAGTATTACTTGGAAAAAAAACAAATAACTAAAAGAAATCTCACCAAAAAGATATTAAGTAAATCCCAGCTGTCTCCATTTTCCCAAATGCTGACTGAGATCAAGAAATCAGCCACATATGGAAAGCAGATTTTAACCTAGCGAGAAACCAACTGAGGGATAAAACCATCATTGTCAATAACTCCAAAGAAAGTATAACAGCGCAGTCAAGAGAAACATCTTGTATCTGTGCCCCCCTGCTTTCCCTTTCTCTTGTACACATGCAGAATTCTAGTTTCTCTCTGTGGAAAATACTGGCACACAACATAGTCAAATGGCTACTTCTTCATAGACTCAAATCATAAGTCCTTGGATAAAAAATAATTTATTCTAGAAATAAATTGCGTGTTAAAAGACACAAATTCCAGAATAAATGGTAAAACTCCTTTTTTTAATCTGATTTCCCAAATATAATGATCAAAATGGGCGAATACCTCAACACAGCTACACCACTAAGTCACTTGATTCAACTAAAATAGGGGTCAGCAAACTTTACTGTAAAAGGTCAAATAGTAGTCATATTATTTACAAGTCATACTCAAGTTTGCCAGTTTAGCATGAAAGCTGCTATAGACTTCCATGGATGGCTGGGTATGTTCCAAAAAAACGTATTTGCAAAAACAGGCTGTGTGCAGTATATGGCCCACAGATTGCAGTTTGCAACCTTGACCTGCAGGATCATGGGCATTAAAGCCTTTTCCGGTTAATATAAACATAGCACATATTATTTTGCAAAAGCCTAATTCTCATGTTAATAATCTGATACCAGACAATAAACCATCAATTATTGATATACATAATTCTTGAGGCTCAAATGCTTTTCACATAAGACCTGGTAATGCACACTAATTCCATTCCTCTTCCTGTCCCCTTCCTTTCCCATCATACATATTAATAAAATAAAACAATAATAAAGCCAGCTATCTCTAGTAACAGAGCTAATAGAGTTGACCTCTTTATTTCTCCATCAAAATGAGACTCCCCCAAGTAGCGTCCATTCCACATTCTTTTGCTACATTTCGGAAATAATGTCAAGGGACAAACATGGTAATCTCTCAATAGCAGTCGACACTGACACCTCAATTTAGGAGGTGGCTCATAAAGGATGCTTAGTGCTTCGAATAAGCGACATTGCATAAATATGAAGATTAGCACTCGCAAGGACACAGAACGCTTGCTGAAAAATGTCACCTTAATCATTACCGAACCACATTTATTAAGCAACTCGGGGCTCATGGGTGCGACCTGAACACTCTCCTAAGAATCTTTTTAAAAATGAACTCACAGTGTGGGTAAAAAGTGATTTCAGCAGGATTCAAAAATCAAATCAGCTTCCACAGAATCCTAATTATATTTGTTGATGGCTGTGAAAGAAATATGGTCCTAAATAACATTTTAGATAGTACTAATGATATGACCAAAAAAGATGGAAAATCACAAGTGACAAGGAAAAGCGTGGCGGCATATGACCCCCCCAAATTACAACAACAAAATAAATTCTCCAACGTCACCCAGAAATCCTTAGGATTGACCAAGTCAGTTCTTCTCAGATACTACGTGATCATAATTCCAATGCCCAAGTACAAGGGGGGGGCTCGAATCTTACAAATCACAGGATAGCCACGATTGAGAGAGATTGACAATGATAACCCCTGGCACATGTAAAAAGAATTTAATTCTAGCAAAAACGGATTGTTGTACAACAATACGAAGCAGGTTTGGGAAAAGCAGGTTTTGAAGGTTTATAAAGGGCAAGCATACTCACCAGATACACACCTGGTATAACTGGCATGCAGACAAACACAGCTTAGGGAGGCTATTTGAAATTCACTAAGGAGATCTTTATAAATGACCAGTTATCTCTCCAAGCACTTCAAAACCTACCTAAGGCAAAATTATTTCCAAACTAACCAGGAAAAAAACATATATGATCCATATGCAAAAACTTATATAAAGCTTATTTGCTCAATTTCCACCCCGATCTTCATATATACTTTTAATCAACATGCAAATGAGGCCTGCTTCTTTCAAAAATTGGGACTTTTAATTTGAGCATTAAAATAATAATTGCACTTAAAGATGAGTGCTTATCTTTAAAGTCTCCAACATTTAAAAACTATATAGCACAATTTGGCTTAACATAGACATCTATTTCTAGAGAGCAGGAAAGTCCATTACTATAAATGAAGGCTTCTTTTCCTAGGAAAAAGCTCCAGCTCCCTGGGAGGCATTTTCCTTCATCTCCAAAAGTCGCTAGTTGGTGGACTCTCTGCTTTGTGGTTCTGCGGCATTCTGAAGTTTTCTCCAAAATACTTCTTCTTTTATAGGATTCCAGTCAACTAATAAAGACCCACCTGGAATAGGTGGAGACTTCTCCACCTACTCAAGTTTAATACTCATACTTAGCTGAGTCACATCTCCATGGAGATAACCTAATTAAATTTTCCAACATACAGCACTGAATAGGGATCAGAAGAAATGGCTCTTCACAAAATGGGATTAGGATTGAAACAAGGCTTTTGGGGGTACATAAATCCTCTCAAACTAGCACAGGGGGATGATCAATAAATCTCATATCCATATATACTTACCACGGCTTATTATAGAGAAAAGCACAGAAACAAGCATTTCACAAAAAATAGTCCAAAAACCACCTCTGTATCCAAATAACTGGCTATTTCTTTTAAAATGCATATTGCTGGTTCCCACCACATAGTTTCCAACTCAGAATCTCTGGAGAGGCCAAAATATCTGCACTTTTAATAGATTCCTTGAACGATTTTAACGATGTTAATTCCAGAGAATCCCACGTTATAAGGTTTGTAGATCATATTTTATTTATTGATGTGCAACATCAGGTCAGCAAGAAAAATACCTGCAGAGATAAATCACTCAACACATCTGAAAATAGTAGTCATTCTCCTCCTGGGACCAGCAGGGTAGCATCAGTATGTCCTTTCCTTGGTGATGGCAGCAGCACTTGCTTGAAGAAAGCAAGTGAAAACATTCAAGGCCTCTTAAAGCTTAAACTTGAATCTGGTACCATGTCACTTCTGCCTCCTTCTACCAGACAGAGCAGTTACATGGCCAAATCCAAAGTCATGAAACAGCACTATATACTCATTATACCATTTTTTCTACTTCTATCAAAGTTTTTTTAAAAGAATTACCATGTTTAAAAGGAGGATGGGTCATTTTTTTTAAAGAACTACGACGTTTAAAAGCAGATTGGGTCATCTAGAGAGAGCCACTCTCTGATGCAAAGAGAAGAGGAAATGGAGCAATTGGGCTTTAGTTCTACAGAAAGTGCCAGAAATACAACATTGAGTAAAGTCATTGGGTTTTAACATAGACATCTGTTTCTAGAGAGCAATTTCAAGGAAATTACAGTCTGAATAAAGTGATAGACACAAAAGTCAAACTTTAAAAGTGTAGAGAAAGTGGTCAAGAATGAAATAACAATACAGGTAGCCAACCCTTACAAAGTTTTTACCATCAAGGGAAGGAGAGAGGCTTGATTGAGAAAATACAATTAAGTGTCATAATGATTCATCAGCAAATGCCACAGGAAGTATCACTGAATGAACATACTGGTTTGAAACTGCTATGTACCCCAGAAAATCCATGTCCTTCTAATCTAAGCCGGTGGGATCAGACCTGTTGTTGGGTGGACCTTTTGATTAGGTTGTGTCCATGGAAATGTGACCCACTCAATTCAAGGTGGGTCCTAATCCTTTTACTGGAGTCGTCTATAAACAGAATAAAAAGACAGGAAACAGATTGCTGAGAGCCGACACAGAGAGAAGAGAGCTGAAACTAAGCAAGAGACATTTGGAGATAGAGAAGGAAATGCCTCAGAAGACACCAGAAGCTGAGAGACCCATGGAAACCAGAAGCTGGGAGAAAAGGACCACAGATGTCACCATGTGCCTTCCCATGTGACAGAGAATCCTCAGACTCAACCAGCCTTTCTTGAGTGAATGTCTCCTCTTCTTGATGTCTTAATTTGGACATTTTCACAGCCTTAGGATTGTAATTTGGGGTGGGCCACGGTGGCTTAGCAGGTAGAGTTCTTGCATGCCATGCCAGAGACCCAGGTTTGATTCTCGGTGCCTGCACATGCAAAAAAAAAAAAAAAAAAAAGAATTACAATTTGTAAACTAATAAATTCCCTTTGTAAAAGAGAATCCAGGGCCATGGTGGCTCAGCAGGCAAGAACGCTCGCCTGCCATGCCAGAGGACACAGGTTTGATCCCTGGTGCCTGCCCATGTGAAAAAAAAAAGTGAAAGAGAATTCATTTCTGTTGATTGCATTCCTGCAGCTTTAGCAAACGAAAACACTGATTCTATCCAAGATTCCTGAAAGTCTTTGTTCTAGTTTGCTAGCTGCCGGAATGCATCACACCAGAGATGGATTGGCTTTTAATAAAAGGGGATTTATTTTGTTGGTTCTTCAAAGGAAAGGCAGCTAACTTTCCACTGAGGTTCTTTCTTATGTGGAAGGCACAGGATGATCTCTGCTGGTCTTCTCTCCAGGCCCCTGGGTTCCGACAACTTTCCCCGGGGTGACTTCTTTCTGCATCTCCAAAGGCCTGGGCTGAGCTGCAAGTGCTGAGATGAGGAATGCCGAGCTGCTTAGGCTGTGCTACATTGCATTCTCTCATTTAAGCACCAGCCAATTAAGTCAAACATCACTCATTGCAGCAGACACGCCTCCTAGCCGACTGCAGATGTAATTAGCAACAGATGAGATTCACATACCATTGGCTTGTGTCCGCAGCAACAAAACTAGGTATGCTCACCTGGCCAAGTTGACAACTGAATCTAACTAACACAGTCTTCAAAAAAGTATCATAGAATTAACACTAGGCTAGGAAAAAGAAAATCCAAATTCTAATTTCAAACATTAACTTTGAGCGTATATCCACTTTCTTTCATTGGTAGAAAAAACTAGTTCTAAAGATATGAGACTATAGGAATATGATTTGGGATCATTCTTCCCCTGTGGACCTAAAAAATTGGAGAGAATTTGGTCAAGAAAAGAGCTCAAGGAGAGTGCAAGGCAACATCTTTCTCAACTATTGGGCTCAGGACACCTCTGCTTTGTAGATAAGCAGAGAACTGAAGGGATTCCTCAAACGAGAAGTAGAAACATGTAACCAAGCATGATGGGGGAAGGGGTGTGAGTCTGCCTCTGGTTACTGCAAGGAAGTAATTTATTACAATCAGGCTACAGAGAAAGTTGGCATTGACTTGACTAGTTCTCCCAATGGAGAACTAGCGCCAGATGTTAGCTAGGACAGCTGAGCATCAACAAAAAGTCAAACAAGCCTGAAACATCTAGTTAATAAGCTTGAGGCAAGTTTAAGGGAAAAGGTCAAGTATGAGGATAGGAATTGCAGGGGCTCATATCCCTGGCTATAAGCTCTTCCATCTGACTCCAAATACCTTGAGAACAGAAAGCATACCTTTAATTCACATATTTAACAGACATTTATTGGGACATTGATACTTGATAGGCTCCATGCTAGATATAAGAGTTGGAAGAGAGAGTGTTATTAACCATATCTGTATATCTATTCAGAACAGTATAGATAAATACATTTTTTAATGGAAAAGAGCTTTTACTTCCAGGTGAGAGGGACCACCTGAGGTCCAGAAGAATTTGTACGGATGAATATGAAAATGTCTTTCTGACTAAGAAAGAAATTATCTACTTACTCACACCTGGGGAGAAAACCAGGACGCAGTTTCTGATAGAAATGGAGTAGAGGTGAGAAAATTACTCTTGCTCTTGTGACTTTTAAGTCGCTTTGTTGGATTTCTGGGAGCATGCTTTTTTTTGAAAACTACAACTTTTTTTTTGGGTGAATTGGGAGGCTATAAATTGTTCTCACCTTGGCCAAAATGGTGGAGGTGGCAGAGGCTGATTTTTCCCCTTTTCTCCAAAGCAGGGTCCTGGAAGATTAGAGCAGTATATGGCAAGAGTTCACGAAGGCAGAAATTTAAACCAAAGAGGAAAAAAGGAGGCCTCTGCTTCCTTGGGAACTCACCTTGTAATGATCTAGGGCACGAAACACACTTTCTCTGCTCCTGGACTTCTTTATCCTCTCTACAGAGTAACTCCATCACGCGGGCAACACAACTTCCAACTCTCCAGAACATTCCTGCAGACCACATTTGATGTGCCCAGTGTGGCATGCAGTACCCGCACTTGCCAGAAGAGGCCAGTGTGGAGCTCTTGTCTTTTACTCGTTTTGGTACCTGTTCAGTTCCGTATAACCAATGTGAATGTAAAAATACAAGTGTGTGTTTTCTCAACATGGAGTGCAAAAGCAGAAGGAAGCGTGGCATTTAAAGAAGGAAAAAAATGAGGACCTCCCCCCATGTGAAAAAGAAAAAAGAATTTATAAATTTAGAGGCGATAGAGTGAGTGACTAGTTCCCACCCAGATAATGCTGTCTCGCTTGAATAGCTGTCTCATGTGCTTCTCTCCCGGACTGGCTGCGTCAATGTCATTTGTCCATCCTTTGTTTATTTCATTTCATGTGCTCCTTGTCATTTAATTAATGCTTTGAAATGAAACATGAAATTTCCTTTTCAACTCATTTTGAAAATATATTCTGACTTATTAATCTCTCCCTTCTTTAACCAGAAGATTTCCATAGCTTATATTACAAGAAATGACAAGGGCAATTATCTTTAAGAACTGAGCAGAACAAAGATATGGTAATGAGAAGTGCTACAATTCATTCACCAAGATGCTCAGTGATGAAAGGATAAAATGAATCCACCTTCCTCTGATAACAAAGCAATTACAACTTGCAAAGTAATACGGAGAAAATAATAATTTAATGGAAAACTGGGAGAATGGTAGGCACTGAGAAATACAAAGGAAAACAACTCTGCACAAAAGATAATTCACTTTATCAAAACTTCCCATTATGACTAGAAAATGTCTTGCCAAATATGTCAGGATGCACAGCAATATTGTTCCCAGAAAAACTAATTTTCTCTTATTAGTATTCCAAAGGTTGCTAGGAGAACGATACAATGAGAAAAGTTCAGTCTTTCTTTGCAAGTGGTAAGCAATGAAGCACATGCAGAGGTGAAGCAGGATGGAACAGTGTAATACACAACGCACACGCGAACGCACAGAGCTCTACACCCACCAGCATATTCAGGCTTAGAGACAGTATAATTCCAAGAAAATGCATCAGAGGCCAGAGAGCACAGGTGTAACTTTATGAATGAGTAACCAACATTAGGACAGAGTGGATGATGGCAGGATTGAGGACCTTCAAAGAAATCTGGGAGTGCTGCTGCTACCAGGACGCTGTCAGCAGCTCACACGTGATGCCAGGCATGCCCAGGCTGGCAGAGAGCACATCTGTGGACCAATGCCACTTTGGGAATCACTGGTTGAAAAATGTTCACTAAAGAGCTCCAGCATAAAACTGACTGCCAAGGCATTTAAACTTCTGTTTGTAGCCCTGAAACTCACTCTTCGAGTCTTAAATCACTTCCATTGTCTCATCTTTAAATTGGGAATGGCACCTCTCACCTGTCAGTGTTGCCATGAACATCAGTTAATGATTATAAAATGCTCTGGAGCTAAGTATTAAATATTGCACAATATACACAAACTACAATCTGGCCTGCCAAGCTGACACGGGCACCATATTGCTCACGTCACAAATCATGTCTCTCTTCCAGGTGTTACTGATTACAAAAGAAAAAAGTGTAGAAATTAGGCTTTATTTCCCATATTTAGAGGAAATTGCATTTTCCCACAATAGCTGTGACAATGGTGCTAAAGTGGATACAAGGAATGTACATCTTCTATGAATGAAGGACAAAAGCTGAATGCCAACATAATTGTGTTTCTGTACCCGCAACCACCACCTCCATCTCGCCATCCCTGTGCCCTTCCTCTCTCTCATTCTTGCTCATTTATAGTTTTACTCTTCCTCTCTCACTCTCCCTCACTTTGGCACTTATTCTCAACTCTTCTTTTCAATTTAAATATTAAAGTTAACGTCACATATATACATAATCTAACACATCTCAGCGCTATCCAAAGTCTCCCCCGTTGAAAATGGCCCAGCGCAGTGAGGAGACACCTATTGATTAAGAATACATGGTTATTTAGTTCACTCCCTCGATGGATTCTTGAATCTCCTCTGTCCCATGCTGAACTGTCTCCAGTGATGGTAAACACGCTCTCTTACCAGCCTATTCCATTTGGAAAAGTTGTGATTATTTGAAAATTATTTTGTAGATGAACTAAAATTTGCCTCCCAATAGCTTCCAACCTGATTTGAGTTCTGCAATTTGAACTCACATGAAAATCTAACTTTCTTTTGCATTTCAGCTTTTTAAATGTCTGATAACAAGTGTTTGCCCACCCCACCCTGCACCCAAAATTCTACAAAGATTGGCCAGGATCTCGTCAATGTTTTGACATTACCAGCATAAAGAAAGTTTACTTGGGCTTTTCAAAGATGGTCTACCTTTGATAGCTGGTATTTTATCAAGAAATTGGGATCTAATCTCAATATTAAAGGATTCATCATCGTGTGCTTCTTTATTGGGGCACATGCAGATAAGTAAGGATAAGAGAAGGAGGCGAAAGTGTCTAGGCAGGCAGAATGGTGAAAAGGCAAAGACACAGATATCCATGTCAGACACCAAGTAAGCCAATGGCTTGGCTTGAGCAGGGAGCCTGCACTGGGGTTAGTGAGAAACGTAGGTTGGTGGGTAGAATTGGCGTAGATATCAAAGAGAAAATGAAAGCTCAAGAATGGCTGGAATCTGGTGGAATGAGACATAAAAGTTACGTCTAACACATTGGTTTTCACTTCTTTTCTGAGAAAGTATTCGAAAGTCCTTATTTGGCCAAGTCTTTAAGGAGCGTTTATTAATCTCTTGTTTTACAGGCAACATTCTGGGCACCAGGATCTCAGTGGTGAACAAGAGAGATACGGCCCTTTCCTTCGTGGAGTTTACGTTCTAGTGAAGGATACAGACAACGCACAGGTAGATACAGAAACACTAGAGGCAGCGATGGTGCCCTAGGGAAAAATAAGGCCATTGCTCGGCTGTATCATCACTGGTCTTTTGTCTTCCTTTCTTCTAACATGAATATTAGAATAGTCCCTAACACATAGCATTAGTTGAAGAAATTTATTATATAATGTAAAATGCTTAGCATAGTACTGGCACAAAGTAGCTGCACAAGTAAGATATGTATTGTTACCCTAACACTTTTTTCCTGCCCCACAGAGGCTGTTGCTAGCGATCCTGTGGGGAGGGAAAATTGGGGGAACTACACTTAATGACTCTCTAGGTCTGGCTTATTTGCAGCTAGATGAGTCTTCTGCCAAGTAATCCACAATAGTCCATTGGATACTGATGTTTTCTCCTGTCCTACATCCACTGTCATTCTTCAAGTAGCTGACTTTCTTTTTGGAAAGCACCCTTCCCTGATTTGAGCAGCTATGTTCCCAGTTAAGTAAGTTCATCCTATCTGAGAGTCTTCCTGCCTGTAGTAGCTTCTTAGGGGTGAGCATAGGTGACTAGGCGTGTCTCATAAACAAGAATCCTAGAACCAGGTATGGGGCTATCAAAAAATGACACATTTTTTTACACTGGGCTTGAAATAGCGTAAATATTAACCTATAAGAGGCCCCCTGTTCAGACCACGTGAAGGGAAGATGAGTCAAAAGAGGGTAAGACATTACAGCAAGAACTTTGAGCTTCCTAAAGTTGCATTTGACCAATGGAATCTTTTATTATATATATATATATTATATATATATATATATATATATATAATATATATATTGAAGTTGAAATTGGAGTTTCTGGCGCCAAAATAAAAAAAAAACACACACAAAAATGGTTCTTCTATCTGTTCGGTTACAGTCTTAGCAAAGTTTCTCAACAGCAAACACAGTCTGGACCTGCATGAAGAGTTAAATAGTTCTTAAGGACAGACTTTCAGTGACTACTCCAAAAGCACATAGAGGCAAGACAACAGCATAGTTTGGTGTAGAATTTATTTAGTCCTCTAGGAAAGCTAGTAAATAGCCAGGAACTGTCTGGAACAACTATCTGGGGACTACTATGACCAGCCACACATCATACATCAGTCTAGAACAAGTGAAAGGGCCAAGATCATGGCACTGAACCATAAAGTCTCCCAAACTGTGGAGACTAGCACCCCTGCCCCACTGACATGGCAGGCTGCTTTGAGACACTTCCCCTATGGGAAAAAGAAGCAGTCTCTACCAGGAGCTAGGCAAACTGAGCTCAAGCAAACTCCAACTGTGGACTTAATTAACAAATGTGAGCAGCTGAAGACAAGCTCCTAACACAGATAAACCTGGAGTAAGCACAAAGGGAACCTCTCTCCAGGCAGAAAGAACGCAGGGCAGATAGAAAAAGAAAAGGCTTTTGGAGTTGGCTAAGTTCAAAATACTGGAAAAGGTCTATGCCCCCAAGAAAAGGGACACACAGAGCCAGGTACTGACTCTGGCTCTTGATTGGTGAACCCAGAGGGCTAGGCACTGGCTTTGAAAAGGATTTTTTTTTTAAGTTTTTCAGCAGTCATTAAAGAAAGCCTCAGTCAATTTCAGTTGTCAGCACTCACCCAGGCAAGGACAGAGTTAAGGTATGTACGAGAGATAATGTACCTAGTTAGCTGAAGGAAATAATTCCCTAAAGGGAATTCTGTATCTTCAAATGAGATACAGAAGTTGAAATAAATAATTTTAAAATGCTCAAACTAATATTCTAAAGCAAATCAATGAGTTGGATGAAGCTATGGCAAAAGAGAGGAAGGATATAAAAAAGACAATGGGCAACTATAAAGAAGAACTTGAAAGCTTGAAAATACAAACGGCAGAACTCATGGGAATGAAAGCCACAATAGCAGAAATGAAAAAACACAGTGGAGATATACAACAACAGATTTGTAGAGGCAGAATAAAGGATTAGTGAATTAGATAGAGGACAGGTCATAGGAAATCCTACCCATAGAAGGAAAGTAGGGAAAAGAATGAAAAAAATGAGTAGAGCCTCAGAGATTTGAATGACTACATTCATTTTTTTCCCTCTTCCTTCTTTGTGGAAATAATGGAAATGTCTTTATATCAAGGACAACCATATGATTATACCAGGAGCCACTGACTGTTTACATAGGATGGACTGCATGGTGTGTGAATAAAACTGTTTAAAAATAAAAAGAAAGATACAAGTGCTGGAGAAAATGTGGAGAGAGAGTGAGATTATCTAGTCACTGTTGGTACGGAAGTAGAACGGTGAAAACCCTTTGGAGGTCAGTGTTTTCCATGGGAGGATAAATATAGGATTGCCATATGATACCGCAACCCTGTTATTAGGTAAGTACTTGGAAGAACTGAAAGCAGGGGCATGAATGGAAATTTACACACTGGTATCTACGATGGTAATATTTACCAGTTGCACTAGGTGCAGGTGGCCTAAGGGTACATCAGTTGATGAACAGAAGGGTGAACTGTGGTATATGCATACAATGGAATATTGAGTGGTTGCAAGAAGGAATGAAATCATGCAACAAGGTGAATGATCCTTAAGTACATTATATTGAGGGAAATAAGCCAGAAACAAAAAGACAATATTGTAAGGCCTCACTAATATGGACTAACTATAATGTGTAAACTTTGAGAATTAACTTTGAGAGCATAGGTTATCAGGGAATAGAATGTGGGCAGAGATTGGGCACTCAACAATTAAGGAGTACAGAATGTTTAATAAGGTTTATTGTAAAGGTTCCTAGACTATAAGCTCTTATAGCAGTCACATTGTTCTAGTTTGCTAGCTGCTGGAATGCAATATACCAGAAACGAATGCCTTTTAAAATGGGGAATTTAATAAGTTACTAGTGTACAGTTCTAAGGCTAAGAAAATGTCCCAATTAAACAAGTCTATAGAAATGTCTGATCAAAGGTATCCAGGGAAAGATACCTTGATTCAAAAAGGCTGATGAAGTTCAAGGTTTCTCTCAAGTGGAAGGACACATGGCAAACACAGTCAGGGCTTCTCTCTCATCTGGAAGGGCATATGGTGAGTATGGCATCATCTGCTAGCTTCTTCTCCTGGCTTCATGTTTCATGAAGCTCCACAAGAGGCTTTTTCCTTCTTCATCTCCAAAGGTCACTGGCTGATGGACTCTGCTTCTCATGGCTATGTCATTCTCTGCTCTCTCAGAAATCTCTTTTTCTCCAAAATGTTTCCTCTTTTACAGGACTTCAGAAACTAATCAAGAACCACCCAGATGGGTGGAGAAATGCCTCCAACTAATCCAGTTTAACCACCACTCTTGATTAAATCACATCTCCAAGGAGATGATCTAATTACAATTTCAAACATACTGTGCTTAATAGGGATTAGAAGAAATGGCTGCCTTTACAAAGGGGGTTAGGATTAAAACATGGCTTTTCTAGGGTACATACATGATTTCAAACCAGCACACTCCACCCTCTGGACCCTAGAAAAGACATGTTTTCCCCATATACAAAATATATTAATTCCATCACAATATCAGAAAACTTCAAGGCATTTCAGTAACAATCAAGTGCAATACAGGTTAAAACCAGCACAAAATCTCATCAAAGTTAGATACAAGCATGATCTGTTCTCAGGCAAATTCTCCTCTGTCTCCAGACCTTTGAAAACTCATAACAAGTTATTTGCTACCAATATACAAAGGAAGAACAGTCATAAGATATATATACACATTTCCATAAGGAGGAAGGAACACAGGGGTCACTGGACCCATACAGTTTTGAAAACCCACAGGGCAAAGTCCACCAGATTTCAAAGTCTGAGAGTCATTTATCTTTGGGACTTCTGAAAGCAGTAGTCCCACCCTTTCCAAGGGCCTACGCAGAGGCCTGCCTCTCTCCAAACACAACCTTGGGGGACACTGGAGAGACCACCTTTTTCTTGGCTCCACCCTCTCCAAGGATCAGGGCTAAACCCGGGCTCTCTCACTGGCTGGTGGACTCTGCTTCTCATAGCTATGTCATTCTCTGCTCTCTCAGAAATCTTTCTCCAAAATGTTTCCTCTTTTATAGGACTTCAGAAACTAATCAAGACCCACCCAAATGGCTGGGAAAATGCCTCCAGCTAATCCAGTTTAACAATCACTCTTGATTAAATCACATCTTCAGGGAGATGATTTAATTACGGTTTTAAACATACAGTACAGAATAGGGATTAGAAGAAAGAGCTGCCTTTACAAAGTGGGGTTAGGATTAAAACATGGCTTTTCAAGGGTACATACACCATTTCTAACCAGCACACACATCTATTACTGAATTTCAACTGTTATTTTTAAACTCTGAGATGCTGAGCTCTTTATGTATAGCCTGGTCTTTCCCTGAAAATTTGGGTATCATTGTGACTCCTGAGACTCAGAGTAAGAGTTCTGCAACTCTGAGTGTCAGCATTACTCCATACAACAACTGTTCTAAAGAAGCTGGAAAAGAGATTAGACTTTAATTAGCAGTGAGGTTATGATTAAGGTAAATCAGACTAAAGGGTAAAGGATGAGATTGGCTGTATTTTAAAATTTCAACTTCTGTGTGAGAACAAGGGAAAAGATGTTTATTTGGTACAAATTTTATATTTTCTGTAGCACACTATCTAATTTAACCTATATGGTAAGTTTAATCAAACAATATAATTACACGGAACCCTGAATAAAGGCTGAAATCTTGCTATTTTGTATAAGTTAATGTAATCCCCCAATACATCCCAAGAGTAATTTGAGGAGAAAATAAAATAGAATTATTTGCAAAGTTCCCTTGAGGGACTAGAGAAAAGTGTGGAAGTATTAAACTTCTCCACCTGGAGAATTCCTGATATTCTCTCAAGAATTAAGGACACCCAATTTAAGAAGCCAAGCCTTCAACCTTGCAGTTTGCCCTCATAAAACTTATTCCTGCAAAAGAGAAGCTAAGCCAACTTGTAATTATTCCTAAGTCACCCTCAAAGAACTTCTTTTGTTGCTCATATGTGGCCTCTCTCTTAAGCCAACTCTGCAAATAAACTCACTGCCCTCCCTCCTACATGGGACATGACTCCCACAAGTGGAAATCTCCCTGGCAACATGGAACATGACTCTCATGGAGTCATGGCACTGAAAAAACCTTCTTGACCAAAAAGGGGAAAAGAAATGAAGCAAAGTTTCCGTGGCTGAGAGATTTCAAATAGCATCAAGGGGTCATTCTGGAGGTTATTCTTATGCATTATATAGCTTTTATCATGTGACTGTGTGATTGTGAAAACCTTGTGACTGACACTCCCTTTATCCAGAGTACAGACAAATGAGTAAGCAAATAAATGCAAAAACAAATAAATAGTAGGGGGGTTAGGAGGTATTGGATGTTTTGGGTGTTCTTTTTATTTTTATTTTTGGGGTAATACAAATTTCTAAAATTGTGGTGATGAATTCCTAACTGTATAATGATAGTGTGAGCCACCGATTGTATACTTGCAATGATTTTATGGTATGTGAATATATCTCAATAAAATTGCATTTTAAAAAGTCACATAGAATCCAGTGTCCCATGGTACATGGCTGGAGTAGAGGCAGTGGTAAATCAGCCATTTGCCTCTGGTTAGTTACTTGCTTCTCTTAATATCAACAGAGAGAGGCAAGACCTCCAGGAATGGGCTTGAAAGATGTGCTTCCCACACGTTTTGAGGATATTCCACTTGCACCATTCTCATCCTCTTCTTCATTCTTCCTCCATTACTTCCCACAACCTTTCGCCCACTCACATCCCAATGCCACCATTTGGAGCAGCCACCCCACTCCCCTTTCCCCTGGATCTGCATCTCCTCCTGTGTGCCTGCTCTCTCAGTTCTTCTGTCTTGCAATTCTACAGCTCCAAGCTGTGAATGTCAGTGGACTTTGTACAGTGATATGCTATAGAAAGTGTCCACAGGGGTGAGCTGTAGCTGCTACTCCTGGAGGATCTAAAATCTAAAACATTTCAACACTGGACACACACAAAGAAAATATCTTCTAAAAACATAAACCCAACTCTCTCCATTGAAGGGGAATATTGCTCCTGTTACTCTGAAATGTAATATTTAATGGCCTTATTATGTCTCCTCAACCTCCTCCCTAAGTTTCACTATCAAATATTCTACAAGTCAAATTGCTTTTCCCTAATTCTTACAGGGGAAAAGACACATGTTTCCAGTTCATCTCTTTGCATTAGTATGATTAACTTCTCTTTAGTTCACCACCCTTTTCCTGGTCTGAATGAAATACTCCTCAAGATGGTCTACTGCATTTACTCTGATTCTGTGCTCAGGCAACCCCCAGACCTTCACTCAGATTTCCCAAATCTTGGGAATGCCCAAATGGCCAATGGGAGCATTCTGGTCCCTGGAAAGGAATATCACCACTATAAATTAATAAGCTGACATTCTGATTCACACAGCTGCCTCTCGGGAATTTGAATAGTGTGAATTAAAACCTGGAAGAATATTAACTTCTATATATCTTGATGAAAGTGGAGTCTCTGGATCTACAAAGCTAGAATCAAAGCTGAGATGTAATCACCCATCCAGATACTATTTTGCTCTATTTCCCATTATGTCATCCAGCCAGTAGCTCTAGATTAGCTATACATTTTAACTCTCTCTCATTACAGCAGATAGAACTGAGCCCCTAATGTTGGGGGATGTATGAAAGAATCATGGGAATGCAGATGACTAAAAACCAATATAAATGCTCACAAAAGCCTTAAACCTCTGTTGTGATCTACTAGTGAGCTTTCCCTTGGGAATCCTTTGTGACAAAGAGCCGTACACCTTGACCAGTTCTGATGTTCAAGAAGAGATGTATAGTAGGCTTCCATCTCCTTTTTCCAAGAGTAACCATTCTCAAAAAACTCCCGGTTGTCTTTTTCACATTTTAGTTTAGCTTCTAAGCTTGGTTTCCCTTTTGCTTGTTTTTCTACTTATATTTAAGGATAACTGCTCACTTCTCTTCATATAAATTTAGCTGCACTGTGATCCATTGGCTATTTAACACAAGATAGCCAACCCATCAACCCTAATCCCACCATAGTGAGAGGCATCCATGCCGACCCACTGGCAGGTGTGGGTGAAGATGGGTAAGAAGTTGGACAGATGAAGGAGGCGCTCAGCATCAAGGGAAAAGTAAAAGGAGAGAATGAGCAAAGGAAGAAATTAGGAATGCATGTAACGTATACTGGCAAAGGAAGACCAGTGAGCTAGAGAGATTTCACAATTGGTCAAACAGGTTCATTTTTTGCTATATGGAGATCACATACATTGCATGACTAAGGCAAAAACAAGGTCATGGAAGTTCTGAAAGCTGGAATAAATGTACTTCACCATTATAGGCATTATAAACCAAGTATGGGTTCTTGAGAGAAGGATCAACAAAATGCTTTAGAAACAGGAATCTGGCAATGTTATGCAGGAAGAGCTGAGTAGGGAAGACCTGACGATAGAAACACAACTCAGAGAATTGGTGCAGTAATCCAGATCTTGACTCCTGCCAGCAGGAATACGTGGTGCATTTTTTAAATGGTGCCATTTCCATCTATATGAGAGAACCCAAGATCGTTCAGCTGACTTGAGCATTGAAAACTGAATGAATTATCAGTTATTACATGCATACGCACACACACACACACACACACACACACACACAGCATCCAACAACTGTCAAAGCATAGGTGCTCATAAAAATTTGCCAGCATTATGAACTCTGAAATAAATGCAACTTTTCACTTTAATTCTTCATGGGATTCACACCCAAGTCAAGACTCAATTAAGAAAGCTCAGAATCTCTAATCTAGTACTTTATTGTCTTGTATCCAGGAAGAATGTACTCTCAGATGGGCATGTATAGACAACACTGAGGCTTTTTTTCTTCCTTCTATACGTGTTTCAACATTTCATTTATTCTTTTAAAATAACAATCCTGCTTACAGGCAATAAAATCAATGTGACAATACAGCTGTAAATAAAGAGGATAAAAAAAGTCTTATCTGTCCTCTCTATGTTCAAATGGAAGAGAGAGGGAAGGAATATTTCAGATTGTATTATTTAGATACTTCCCTGTGTCATCTTTATATATTTTTTAACTAATCTAGAAAAACTGCTTGAAAAGTGAATGTTTCACTAAAAGGTGCATTTTTCTTCTCCTTGTCAAGAGTGTTAAAATAAACCCTATGCATTTTGCAGATAAATAATCATTCCAAGAGACAGAAAATAGTCTTGACATTTTTACAATGCAGGTTATTAATATAATCCACTGTAACTGAAAGCACAAAAAAAATTTATAATTCAGACTGAATAAAGGTTAAGTGTATTTTGTGTTTTATTCTGCATTAAACATAAATATCTGTCATGCCATGCCCTAGACTAGACAGAAGAACTCTCTTAGAAGTCTATGATTCTCCGAGGAAGATGAACAATTGGAAAAAGTCCCTCTTCTCTCAATAAATTCCACATCAAGTGAACCTAGAAGTCAACACTAAAAGAATAAAAAAGCATCACAATAATTCTCCAGGGAAGTGTCTGCAAAGTGTCACCCTGGAAGTCCCGGCAACACAATTCCACAAGAGCAGAATCATGTTGCAGTAGTGCTATCACATCAGCTCCCTGAGAAGACATCATCAAGGAGATTGATGTTGCCTCTTTCCACAGAGATTTTGTTTCCTGAGCAGCTACTCACAAAAGAACATGAAGAAACAAAAGTGCAAAAACATCTGGACCATCCCCGTGAAACTATCACCTTATAATTCTTGAGAAGTTGTGATCACCAATTAAGATGAAACCAGAGAATGTTTACATTGAGGAGCTTGCTAAAAATAAGATATGAGGAACGGATAGGGCTTTTCCTCTAAAATACTTACAAATCAGAGAATTTAAAGGAAGTTGCTCTTGTTTCCAAAGGGCCTTACTTGCTATTTACTGAACACCAAGTATATACGAATATGTGCATTGCTCATTATTGTTGTACCATCCTTCCTTTCCACTAAGGAGAGATTTACAAAGCATACGTTTTCCAAAAATGATTCTGTACTCTACAAAAAGAATGCACCATAGGTTTCTCTTAAAAAGCATACTTCCTGCCGTGTTTTAAATGAGTCAATTTTAAAAACATGAATTAACCACAATTCTCCAAAAATACAACTGCTATTTAAAATGAGGCATGCCCACTAAAAGCTGCAGGTTGAAAAATCAGTCCCCAAGAAATATATTTCAGGATATTTGGTAAAATAAAACAGCCACTTAGAGTTGATAATCACTGGGTTTATATTTATTAATTTGGCATAAAGCAAGGTAACTCCTAAAATCTGCAATTTTCCTTCCACATGCACTGGCTTCTCCTCCCTGCCACTCACACTCATTATCTGCCTTTTTAATCTACCAAGAATACAAAAAAAGGAAGACTTCTTCTTAAGTCTGGATTTTTTCGGACCCCTGCAATGGGCCATGTCTAACCATGCCTCCACCAATCCCTCAATCAGAGCTCTTACATTTGTCATTAAGCTGTTCCCTCAGCCTCTTGCTCTCTCTCCTCTGTGCTTACCCCTTTGCCATTTCAGCATATTTCAGTGCTCAGTTCCTCTTCCAACTGATGCATTCCTTAACCACTCCACCAGAATACATCAGATCCCCTCTTACTCCTCTTAGTCTCTGTATGTTCCCTTCATAACACTTGTCTAGAGCTTATATTAAAATCACTTTGATGAATAAAAAAGGATTTGCAAAGTGTTCTTGGGGGAATGGTGAGAAAGAGGGAAAATTCAACTTCCCCATTTGGAGAAGGCCTGATATTCTCATAGGCAGTGAGGACAACAAAATCATTAGGCTAATCCCTCAATCTTGGGGTTGTTCATATGAAACTTATCCCCAGAAAGGATAGGCTAAGCCTACTTAAAATTAGGCTCAAGAGTCACCCCCAGGGCAGGCCACGGTGGCTCAGCAGGTAAGAATGCTTGCCTGCCATGCCCGAGGACCCGGGTTCGATTCCCGGTGCCTGCCCATGTAAAAAAAAAAAGAGTCACCCCCAGAGAACCTCTTTTGTTGCTCAGATGTGGCCTCTCTTTCTCAGCCAACATGACAAGCAAACTCACTGCCCTCCCCCTCCCTACATGGGACATGACTCCCAGGGGTGTAAACCTCCCTGGCAATGTGGGACAGAAATCCTAGAATGAGCTGGAACTCAGCATCAAGGGATTGAGAAAACCTTCTTGACTGAAAGGGGGAAGAGCAAAATGAGACAATATAAAGTGTCAGTGGCTGAGAGATTCCAAACAGAGTCAAGAGGTTATCCTGGAGGTTATTCTTATGCATAATATAGATAACCCCTTTTCAGTTTAAGGTGTATTAGAGAGGCTTGAGGGAAGAACCAGAAACTGCAGAGCTTTGTTTCCAGTAGCCATGTTTCTTTAAGATGAGTGTGTAATGATATAGCTTTCACAATGTGACTGTGTGATTGTGAAAACCTTGTTCTGATGCTCCTTTTATCTACGATATGGACAGATGAGTAAAAAATATGGATTAAAAATGAATAAATAATAGGGGGAACAAATGTTAAAATAAATTGGGTAGAGGGAAATACTGGTGGTCAATGAGAGGGAGGGGTAAGGGATATGATATGTATGAGTTTTTCTTTTTTCTTTTTATTTCTTTTTCTGGAGTGATGTAAATGTTCTGAGAAAGATCATAGTGATGAATATACAACTATGTGATGATATTGTGAGCCACTGATTGCACACCAAGTATGGAATGTTCATACATTAAGAATGTTTGTGCTGTATGTTGATTGTCTTTATTAATAAAATTATTTTAAAAATCACTTTGAGATTATTTGATAAATATGTATCCTCCCCTATTCCAGGTTCATGAGGCAGACTATGCTTGTTTTGTTCATTAATTTATCCCATTGCCAGTACCATGTAAGCACATAGTAGGCTAAATAAATATTTATTGAATGAATAAACGAACTCTTTAACTTCCCTTCAATGGATGGCGATAACTTGCCCAGCTTCCCTTGATTACTTCTTAGCTACCTTTTTTTCTGACTTTTCCTGTCTCTACACACTACCACCACCCTCCCTAGAATTTCCTCAAGAAAATCACCTTTCTTCCCTTTGTACCTCTTCCTTCTTACCTCTCTATCTCTATTAATGACACTATCATTTGCCCAGACCCCAAGAAACTAATCTTTCTTCCCAGGTTCATTTAATCAGTGCCACAGGCTGTACATTTGATGTTCCTCAGGAAAGAGTCCTACTTCCATAGTTTTAGTTCAGGTCCTCTTAGGACCCCTTTAACTCGTGTCCCCACTCTAGTCCATTCCAAGCACCACTTTTCCAAGCATAGCCCAATCACATGACCTCCTTCCTAATGCCTCAATAATCAAATGCAAAAACCTCAGCTTGACTTTTAAAGACATGATGATCTTGCCCCCTGGAAAAAGTGAATGATTCAGTTTACCGAACACACCTGGCAGCTCTCTGCTTCCTTGCCTTTGAAGACACACAAACCCATGCCTATACCCGTCTCCTTCACCCCAATAAAGCTAAACTTTACCCACATTTCCAAGGGCACTAGGAATGTGTCCTCAGCCGCGGAGGTTTTTCCGGTCCCTCAGTCTCTGACCTCCTATAAGCCTTTACATTTGCCTTGTATCGTAATTCTTTTTATGCTCCTGAAACACCAGTCTCTAAACTGTAACATCCTCAAGAATAAGAATAGAATAGCTCACCTACTTGGAAAACTGGATCATAATGCGTTCAAATCCCAGACGATATTTTTAAATCCCTCTTACATCCCTAGCAAAATATTTTCTAGTTTTCTAAAATATTTCTGGAGTCATTAATTTTGATAAATTATTGTAGCGATTGTAAATAAACTATTTTGGAGAAATGATTTAAATTGTCAACTGGCATCCATTGAATTTTAAAGGGTATTTATTTTAATGGCTTATAAGAAATGAATGCTAGTTAGGGTGAGGCAATAAGTGATAGAACAAACAAAGGATTTAAAGTTTGAAGGTTTGGTCCTGAATAGATTGAATATAAGTGCATTTAAAATAAGAGAACAACTCAGGCACATCTTTCCTAATTAATGCAATATTGGCCAAATGCCTAATGCTCCATAGGAGAAGCTGTTTCGTCATGACAAAAAGAAGGCAGTCACTTGAAGAGGGCCTCGAGGCTTGGCTCTCTATTGCTGAAGACAACCAGGGGAGCCCTAAGTTCTCCCAAGCGAGAAGCAGGTGAGCAAACTTCTTTCTGAACTCTCCTCTCACTTTTCTCCACTTACTCCATTGATGAGGAGGTAAAACTGTGTTGTGGGTTCCACTAAAGCTTCCAGGTAATCACTGAGGGTTGTTATTTAAAGCTGATGGGTGCAAGCAAGAAAAACTACATGTGCTTGCATGTCTTTTTTTCTATATAAAGAATTACTGACCACATCCACAGCACCCATCAGTTTAATGGATGAGACTTTTGCTTGCAAGGAAAGCTAGAATACTTGCATATGGTAAAAATAAACATGTGTTTGTTGAATTCGTAAATTGAAATCTACTAATAAACCTTGTGAAAACATTGATACATTTAAAGAGAATAGTATATTTTAGATATACGAAGTGGCAGAAATTCATTTCTGGATGATCCAGAAATGAAACTGGTTTATGCCAAGATTAAGTTATAGAAATGTTTTCACATTGTTTAAAATAGAGAAAGGCTGGAAACAAACCAGATGTCCAACAGAATTGTTGGGGATTAGTTATTGTTGGAGATAAGATTAAAGTATATCTATAGTATGAAATATCCTACAAGCATTAAAAATGATAATATAGATATTTTCTTAATGTAAAAATAATTATATAAAAACACAGGAATAAAAGAATACACTGTAATGCCATGTGTATTTTATACTTGAGATATACACATATATTAACAGTGTGTAATGTAAAACACTAAAAATGCAACAGCAGTTGTCATTGGATGGTAGAAATGATGCTTTATTCTTCCCCTTTTGACCTAAATAAATTTTCTATATATTTTATCTTTCTAGTGCGAACATGTGTTTCTTAATGTTATCTATATTTAAAAGGAAGTAACAGAACTGATGGTCTTTAAACAAAGTAGGGAATTGAGGAAAGAAAATTTGATCTCTGACGAATAGATATATGTAAAACAAAGATTGATTAAAATTACAGCTACAAAAGCTTCTGTGGGGTGGAAAAGAAATCAAACTTCAAAGGATAGATTATCCTTATCGTTATGTAAATATTTATTTAAAAAAGACTCCCACACGCCAGAGTTTTTAATAAGACGTTTCAATGGTGGAAAAGTAAAGTACAGAGAGTCAAAGAGTGATGAAAGATTCAAGGGAAAACAACGGGCTTATCTCTAAAAGTAGACCAGAAAACGGTTCACAGTTAATAAATTAGTACAGCTCCCAAGCAGACATTTCCAAAACAAAGAGTTCACTCTTTATTATGACTGTTGTTGTGAGGCTCCTCTTGGTAAGCAAGAAAAGGCTGTAGCACCCATAACTCACATCACATTTACATATCTAAAAACCAAACAGAAAGATGAAAGGAAGGAAAAGTTAAGGTTCTGGTTATTTGACTATTTCTTGTGTCCTTTCAATTGTTAGGGTTCATTAACATTAGCTTACTTGTGCCTCGTTTTCCTGAGACTCTGGCTGTTGTCTTTATATTATTAACTCTACGTCAGGGACCCTGCCCTAAGCAATTTTCTAGTCTGCTTATTCTCCAGGCAGGTAATATTCTCCTAGCTACCGTTTAAGAGTAGTCGTGCTGGAACAGTGACCGTGAACTGGAGCAAGACACTTAACCCCACCTGCCTTACCAAGACAGGCTGGGAGGCCCTGAGCACACAGGCTTCCGTTCTACTTCGAGTTTCAATTGCCCTGTTATGTAGGGCTTTGTCACTGCTTTAGTTCAGTCTTTGTGATCTAATCTACTTCCTTCAGGTCTTGTTTAATCATTTGCCGACATTTTTTTTCTCTGAAAACAACCGGAGAACGGTCATAGCAGTCTGCCTTTCCACGAATGTGCTAACCGGGCATGAACCAAGTAGTAAGTTGTTCAGGCACACGGATTCCTCAAGAAAATCATCTTTCTTCCCTTTGCACCTCTTCCTTCTTACCTCTCTATCTCTTTTTTTTTTTTTTTTTTTTTTTTTTTGAGCAATTGAGCAATGAGTTCTGTTTCCCACTGCAGAGTCAGGTGGCTGAGGAACGCTACCTTTTACCGCACAAAACCAGCCGGGTATTTCAGGTGCTGGTTGAAGCCAGAGGCCCGCATTGTGCTGATGCTCTTGAAACGTGGAACCTCTGCGGGGACATGCAGAGGCCATGCATCACAGTGACCCTACAAAATCGTGATCTGGGTAAGCCAAAATCCTTCCCCATGGAGTCCTCAAGCCCTTGACTCCTTCTCCTTGGTCTAGTGGTTCTCAGATGTTCACCTGCATCACCATCATTTGAAGGGCTGGTTAAAAACCAGCCTGCCGGGTGCATGGGTGGTTCAGTGGTAGAATGCTCACCTTCCATGTGGGACACCCAGGTTCTATTACTGGACCATGCACCAAATAAAAGGAACAATCTGCCCAGGCCTCATACCTGGCCTCCTGAGCCCTCGCTGAGATGACCTGGGTGAGGACCACCCTCTCTGCTGGCCCAGGGATGGGGCACCGTGAGTTGCTGTGGTAAGGAAAGGACCTCTCACAGCTCAAGGAAGGCCACTGCAAGTTTCTGGGATTAGAAGTATATGTGAAAATATTTCATAATTGTGGGATATTTTCAAAATGGGTAATTGATGAACGAACACCTAAAAAAAAAACATATGTGTACACATGTACATAAAACATTTATATAATTTTGCTATTCATATGAGAATTTCAGGTTTATTTTTAAATATTCATCCAAATTGTACTACAGGTTATATAATCTTTTAAGGCACCACAAGTTTAAAACTGCCTGATACCAAGGGAAACAAAGAGATGAAACCCAGGCTGGAGAAGCAAAGTGAGGAACCCCCACAGGAACAGAGGCTGAAAGCAACAGAGCCCAGGAGCAAGGGACCAGCAGATGCCAGCCACGTAACTACCCAGCTGACAGAGGGGTTATGGACAGCATCAGCCTTTCTTGAGTGATCGTAACCTCTTGTTGGTGTCTTAATTTGAACATTTTTATGACATTAGAACCGTAAACTTGCAACTTAATAAATTCTCTTTTTAAAAGCCAAAAAAAAAAAAATTTGCACAATAAATAGGTTCTTAGAGCCTGTTAGTGCATCACTGTGTCTGTACATATAAACTAATTTGGAAATAACAACAAAAGTCTAAATTTGGGGTCCTTAAAGACTGAGTATGAAAGAAAGGCTAAATGGCCCTCCTGCCACCCTCACCTCATAACAGACCCATATTTAGAGACAATGAATGTAAAGCATCTATCACTGTGCCCAGAATATAATAAATGCCAGTTCTGAATATAATTAGTTCCTACTCACTTCCCACAATACTATGAGGCAAATATGTAGATTAAGTTCACTGGCATAATTCTTGTGTTCGTATAGAATAGTCCCAAGGTGGTCTCTCTGTCCATCAACCTCTAATAACCATTACTTTGTTAAATGTGAATTTCATTACAGCACTTGTTCATCCATTTAGCTATGTTTACTCTTTGTTCTTACAAGTACCACTCTGTATAAAATTCTAGAAGGGAACTTGTTAACCTTGTAATGTGAATCCCCTAGAGAGATTGCGAATGTCATAAAGACAAATGCAAATGGTGGTGAGACTACATGTGCCTTCTCTTTCCTTTAGAGTGTATCTATAGCATCACTAAGATTGTCAAATAGATGCATGACCCCCAAAGGAAGATCTTCAATGGAAAAGATAAGGATGTGCTCACCCTTTCTTCAAGCTGCAGAGTGCAGCATCTCAGTCCTAAACTTCCAAATGGCCTGATGGTGAAGGGCAGGCGAGAATCTGATCCCAGGAAGCCTGGTACTTCCAGGCCCATCTGAACTCTTTTCCTCCATCACAGAAAGGAAACCAGCACATACTGAGGTTTTCCTCTATGCCCCCAGCTGTACATATTTTATTCCTCACATGCCCCATTTACTAATGGGGAAACAAACACCCAAATACATCCTGTAACTCGTTTTATGGTGAGAAAGTAACAGGCTAAGTTTGAATATGAATGCAAGTTTCCCTGACAGCATAGTCCCATTCACACTTAGTTTTTCATAAACTTAATGCAGCATACAAGGATATATATTTCAGGGGAAAATATGCTTTCTCAGCAAGTAAAATTGTATGGTATGTTGACATGTGCTTTGGGAATACACAGGCTATACGGTGCATCAATAAATTATATTAAATATTATATTAATATATATTATATTATATTAAACATTTAAAGATAATCAGAAGGAAAGCACCATCCAAACAAAAGAGCTTACCTCTAAACTTGAATTTATAATAAATTAAAGTAAAATCTTGAGATCTTATAACTGGTATACTTTTTTAAATATTATTTACAAGCTATAAGATTGTTATTTATTGAGGTTCTAAATTCTGATTTTCAGTTACTAGTACAGTGTTTTGCACCAGAAAGTTCAATTATAAAGGAAGAGTGCTGTTATATGGTGCTCTGTGGGAACACAGGCTCACACACAAGTGAAGCTTTCAGCAAATGACCACTTCATTACTTACATAGCACAAGGTCCGAAAACAGCAAAGGAAGAGATCTCCTCGCCGTGGGTCCCCCAGGAAGGCCAAACTGCTCAGTCAGGGTCTGTGCAAGGCAGCTCCACACACCCTACTTCACGTCTGAGCAGAGGGACCCTGCGCTGTTTGAGTGGGAAGTATTTATCCACCCCAGGGGGAGGGGGCCCTGAGAATTCCTGCCCTGATAAGCGTCTGGGGATGCTTGTTCCAGGTTTCAGGTTCAAGATAAGGTCAGGCCTGTCCATTAGACCTAATGTCTCCCCGGGGCTGTGGAACATATTGAAACATCTGCACACAATAGAAAAGGACAGGGGTGGTAGCAAATGGCCATTGAGCATGTCTGTGGTTTCCCTAGCAGTGAACTCTGCCATGATTTTTTACCCTGAATATAAATAAATATATACATATAATAGATAGAAAAATGAAGAATGGTGAAAGATGATGTATCAGTATATTACTAATTTATAGGATGATGAATAAAATGCTAATAGTTGATGTCTTCATTTTCCTGAAGTTGCTGTCATAAACACTACATAGTGAGTTGGCTAAAACAACTGAAATATTGGCACATGGTTTTGAGGCTAAGAGAAGCCTGAAACAGTTCTTTCTCCCAAAATGCTATAGTATTCTGGTGCTAGCTGCTGGTGATTCTTGGGGTACCTTGGCTTGTATCCCTGCCTCACATCACAGGGCAAACTCTTCTCCTTTCTCTTCCAGCTTCCATTGACTTCCGGATTCCGACTCCTCCCACGGATTTCTCAAACTATGTCTGAATTTCTTCTGCTTATAAAGGTCACCAGTAATCCAGATTAAAACCAAGCCCCATTCAGTTGGGCCACACCTTAACAGCCTATAACATCTTCAAGAAATCCGGTCACAGTGGGCTCACACCCAGTGTGGTAGTTGGGTTCAGGTGTCAGCCTGGCCAGCTGATGGTGCCTAGCTCTGCGGACATCAACACGTGAAACTCATCTATGGCTCATTACATCTGCTGTCAGCTAAGGGGAGTGCCTTCCACGGTGAGTGATGTTTAATTTAATTTGCTGGAGGCTTAAAAGAGAGAGGTCAGAAAGAGAGCTCAATGTAGCACCGCCCAAGCAGTGCAGCACACCTCATCTCAGCACTCCTCGCAGCTCAGCCCAGATGTTTGGAGATGCAGACGGGAATCACCCCAGGGAAAGTGGGTAGAACCCAGAAGCTGGGAGAGAAGGCCAGCAGACATTGCCCTGTGCCTTCCCATTTAAGAGAGACCCTCAGATGAAACTTAGCTGCCTTTCCTCTGAAGAACTATAAGTTTTTAACGAAATAAATCCCCTTTTATAAAAAGTCAATCCATCTCTGGCATGTTGCATTTTGCAACTTGGACAGACTAGAACAACCAGAGAAATGCCGATTTCATTAAGAACATGCCTAAATTGAAGAACAAAATTCAATCCACCACAGCTGAACTTTTGACCAACTCCATAGACAGAAGCTTCTTTTATGGTTGCTCTTGAAAAACATTGTTTGATTTTTCACTAAAAGAAAACATCTCAACCATATTGCATGGGAAGTCACAAAAACCTGAGCTTTTCAGTTTTCAGACAAAAGACAAACACAGGACAGGGGAATTGACATCATCAATGACATCCATAAATTTGCTAGAATTGAAGGATTTTAATAAAAGATAATTTTACTTTACTACTTTTTATGCACAGTGTCATCACATTTCAAAATTTACACCTGCTGATCCTTCATAATTCATAAAAGAAGCTATGTGGTATAGTAGAAAGAGACATTAACCTACACAAAGTGCTCCCTATTTTCATTTTGGCACAGTAATGTTGCAGATGAAACTTCCCTTTGATATAAAGAAAAGAATTAGACTCAGTGCCACAAAAATAGGCCATCCAGTATCAAAGTATTGACGCAATCACTTAGAATTATAAAAGATTTTCCATTTACCTTCCAAATGTCCATATGTGTCAATTTTGTTCGTTTAAAAACCTGTATTTTTTTTACACTTAATCTGTACCTTATTCTTGTTCAGTTTTCATGTATAAAGCATAAAACTTGAGTTGGCAGATTCAATTTAGGCATAAAAAATAATTCTCTGTGCCTTAACAAATTCCAACTTTCGAATCAACGTAGGGTTATCATAAATGTAAACCTAAAGAGAAAACAAGATATAAGTATAAAACAGTCATTCTTTGAAAAGAACTCTTTGTTATTTCTGGCACCTTAATCAAAGAATGGGCTGGTTTTACTGGCAAAACATGGATTCAGTCCCAGAACTGTGCTGCTACCTGCCATGCTTTTAAACATCTCCTTGCTACAAAAGAGAACAGGCATGAGATTAAGAATCAATTGTATGACCAGTTTGCAATAACTATTGCTTTGAATTAGATGTGATTTAATTTGCCATGACGTTTGCCTTTCTAGAAACACAGTGGGGAGCCTAGCTGTTAAGATGAGTTCGAGCATGTCGTTCTTTTGTTGATCATTAATGGCCCCATTCAGCCAAAATTAAATTTCCACAACCGCAAGCCACCAAAGTTCTATTGTCTCCTGAATGCTAAAGTTAATCTAATCCAATAATAAACATACTTCACTCTCAGCTATAAACAATCACTCAGACAGTGCAACCCTTAACCTTGCAGATAAGTGAATCAGAACCCACTAATACAGGCTAACCACATCAAGAAAGCTATACACAGTTCTCTTTGTAACACCATTAGATTACCAAACACATTTTTAAGATTATTTCTAAAAGTAATTAAAAACAAAAAAAGCAGCCTCCTCTGTCCCCGTTGCATGGACAAATCAGTTTTTAATCCAACCTGTAGGAAGGGTCAAAGCACAGACACCTTTGATGACAGGGAGATTGTAATAGTTAATATCTATTTAATGCTTGTATGCGTTAGATAATTTACATGTACTCTTTTATTTAATCATCACACTAAATCTATAATTAAGCTCTCAATATTAAATCCATCTTGTAGATGAAATAACTGAAGCTTAGTAAGTTTAGGTAACTTCCCAAAGACACACCAACCCAACTCCAGAGCCCATGGTTAATAATATCTCTTCAGGAACGTGCTTTATGAACAGGGGAAGATTCACTAAGTTCCTTTTGGAGGAAAAAATAATTCTGAAACCAGAAAGATCATGTATTTTGAAATGTATGTATGTATATGTATAAATCACATTCATCCATATTTGTACATAGAAAAACATCTACAATGCAATGAAAGACATTTAATAGTGCTCATTTCTTGGAGTAGTTTCTTTTAACCTGTATTTTCTAAATTTTGACACCAATTTATATCTTTTTTGATATATTGCTTTGAACTAAAAAGCAAAGTTATTTTTGGTTATAAAAATAACAAAATATCACTTGCATGCCGGACACCCAGGTTCAATTCCCAGTACCTGCCCATGCCAAAAAATAAAAAATTAAAAAAAATAGCAAAGCAGAGTTTACATGAGGAGGACATCATAGAATAAGTATATTTTAATGGTGAATTTGATAGAGAAAAGGAAAACTAAAAGACTGGAGAAAAATTAAAACAATGTGAAATGAGTGTGCTTAATAAAGGCCATACAATCTAAAAACTAAAAGTCTTGTAGTGACAGATGAAATAGTTAATAATATCACTTGGGGAGTACAGAATTTTCTGAGGAGCATTTAGCTAACAGAAGGGAGAAATGATTCACTTTCTTTACAATTCACAGATGAAAGACAAGAACTACTATTATGCTAGACTTGTGAAGATAAGAGTCCATTTGTCTTAACTAGATATTAACATTCCTGAACAAAGAATGATCCTAAGATCTGATCTCTCATCTACCTCTGAGGGGAAATCATATATTCCAGATTCCTTTATCTCTGGACAACATACCTTTAAATCAAGCAGTTGGAAGAAGGAAAAGACTCAATATCTCTGATGGGAAACTGAATCCATGGGTAAACCTCCATGTTTTCACAAACCTGTCAATTTCATGCTATTTTCCTGAAACCTCTATTCTTTTAACTGCTTGATTTTATTACTGATTGGAATCCAATCAGTTCCATCATAATAGCTACTGGGTAATATTCATTTATATTTTTAATAGTTCAGCATACAACATTCCCCACAAACAATAACTTTCTAAAACAGAAAAAAAGGAGTGGAAATCCAGAGCGCTATATCTTATTGTGTAATTCCAGGCTGAGTTACACTTTTAATCCTTTTTTTCCGATCAGGGTACCTCTCAGAGTAGGGCATTGAATAGCTAATCCCTGATCCTTTGGTCTTTTTGTCTGAGGTATAAGATAGGGTTCTTTAGAAAAACAGAATCAGCAGGAGATATCTGTAAATATAAAATTTATAAAAGTGTTTCACGTAACCGTGGGGATGTATAGTCCAAGGTCTGTAGGGCAGGCTGCAAGCTGGCAGCTCCAAAGAAGGTCCTCAATGAACTCTCAGGAGAGGCTGGCTAAAGCAGGAAGAGTGACTGTCTTTTCCAAATCCTCCTTAAAAGCCTTCCGGTGATAAGATTAAGAATCACTCACCACAGAAGACATTCTTCTTAGCTGATTACAAATGCAATCAGCTATGGATGCAGCCAATGTGATCATGATTTAAGTTCATGAAATGTCCTCATAGCAACACATAGGCCACTGCTTGACTGACCAGACAACCGCGTACTACCACCTGGACAAGTTGACATATGAACCTGACCATGACAGTCCACCCCTTGTCAACTTGGCAGCTATACACATCACCTTAAACCATAGTTTATCTATAAATAGAAAACAATAACAGACACATTTTTTTCCTCACCTAACAATACTCAACTGTCCCACATATAACCAGAAATGCACTAAATCTCCCCAGAATAGGGAACAAGTCCTTGGATAATATTCACTCTTACAACTTAAATACTATAACATGAACAAAACAGCATTACAGTCTTCATTTCTGTAACTGATCACATAGTCATAGTTCATATTTATCACTACCTTCTTCTACTACCCATTCCATGTTCCCTTTACCCTCAGCAAGCACTTCAGCTGACATGGGGGTGACCCAAACCTTCATTCCTGAAGTTTCAGGACCATTGATAGTCCTGCCTGGACTGGGTTGTTGCAGTTTTCCATTGATTTTAATCACAGGGCATGGTAGTACTAAAAGACACCCCTAAGGGATCTCCTATATTCCAAGAAAACTTTACTTTACCTCCATTATGTATCTGCAGTCCTATTTCCCCAGATAGTTAGTGATGTAATCCTCTTCTTGGCTTACTGATCCAGGGACATGAGTAGCCCTAAGTGACCAGGTGGCAGTCTTAGATTCCAGTTCAAAGAAATCATTGTTGTTTCTCCTGGTGGAAGCACTCCCCCTTCTGGAACCAAAACCTGTAGACCAGCAGAGCTCAAGGTCAACGGGACAGGAAACAAAATCTTTCCTAGTGGGTCACGAGGAGTAAGTGGTACCACTCCCATTTCCACCCCTTGGTTCCTGGGCCCACATCTTGGCTATGAGAGAAACAGTAACATACAGTGTATACTCATTTAGGGCATACACAGCTTCCTGGAGAACAGTACCCCAGCCCTGCAAGGTATTACCACCTAGTTGGAACCATAACTGAGTTTCCAAAAGGCCATTCCCCCGTTCTATCAATTCAGCTAGATGATGGGGAACAAGGTAAGACCAGAGAATTCCATGAGCATGTGCCATTCCCTTACTTCATTTGCTGTAAAGTGAGTTCCTTAATCAGAAGCAATGCTGTGTGAAATACCATGACGATAGATAAGACATTCTTTAAATCCGTGGATGGTAGTTTTGGCAGAAGCATTGCATACAGAGAGAGCAAACCCATATCCAGAGTACGTGTCTATTCCAGTTTGAACAAATTGCCGCCCCTTCCATGAAGGGAATGGTCCAATGTAATCAACCTGCCACCGTGTAGCTGGCTGGTCACCTCGGTGCTGGTGCCATATCAGGGGTTGAGTATGGGTCTCTGCTGTTGGAAGATTGAGCACTCAGCAGTGGCTTTAGCCAGGTCATCCTTGGTGAGTGGAAGTTCATGTTGCTGAGCCCATGCATAACCTCCATCCCTACCACCATGACCACTTTGTTCATGAGCCCATTGGGCAATGACAGGAGTTGCTGGGGAAAGAGGCTGACTGGTATCCACAGAATGGGTCATCTTAGTCACTTGATTATTAAAACCTTCCTCTGCTGAAGTCACCCTGTGGTGCATATTCACATGGGACACAAATATGTTCATGTTTTTAGCCCACTCAAAAAGGTTTATCCACATACCTGTTCCCCAGGCCTCTTTGTCACCAATTTTCCAATCATGCTCTTTCCAAGTCCCTGACTATCCAGCCAAACCATTAACAACAGCCCATGAGTCAGTATACAAACACACCTCTGGCCAGTTCTCCTTCTAAGCAAAATGAACAACCAGGTGCACTGCTCAAAGTTCTGCCCACTGGGAGGATTTCTACTCACCACTGTCCTTCAGGGACATCCCAGAAAGGGATTGTAGTGCTGCAGCTGTCCACTTTCGGGTGATACCTGCATATCGTGCAGAATCATCTGTAAACCAGGCCCAAGTTTTCTCTTCCTCAGTCAATTCACTATAAGGAGCTCCCCAAGAGGCCATAGTTCTGTTCTGGCAAAAAGACAGTAATGTGGCAGAGACCATGGGCATTTGGACCAGTTCCTCATGTAACTTACTTGTGTCTTCAGGACCTGCTCTGGTTCTATCTCGTATATACCATTTCCATTTTACAATAGAATGCTGCTGTGCATGCCCAACTTTATGGCTTGGTGGGTCAGATAACACCCAGCTCATGATAGGCAACTCAAGTCTCATGGTAACTTGGTGGCCCATGGTTAAGCATTAAGTCTCTACAAAGGCCCAGTAGCAGGCCAAAAGCTGTTTCTCAAAAGGAGAGTAGTTACCTGCAGTAGATAGTAAGGCTTTGCTCCAAAATCCTAAGGGTCTGCATTCTGATTCTCCTATAGGGGCCTGCCAAAGGCTCTAGACAGCATCTCTATTTGCCACTGACACTTCTAGCACCATTGGATCTGCTGGATCATATGGTCCAAGTGGTAAAGCAGCTTGTACAGCAGTCTGGACCTGTTGCAGAGCCTCCTCTTGTTCAGGCCCCCACTCAAAATTAGCTGCTTTTCTGGGAACTCTATAAATGGGCCAGAGTAGCACACCCAAATGAGGAATATGTTGTCACCAAAATCCAAAGAGACCAACTAGGTATTTCTCCTCTTTTTTGGTCATAGGAGGGATCAGATGCAGCAACTTATCCTTTACCTCAGAAGGGATATTTTGACATGCCCCACATCACCGGACATCTAGAGATTTCACTGAGGTGGAAGGCCCCTTATTGTATTGGATTTATCTCCCATGCTCTGACACGCAAATGCCTTAACAATAAGTCTAGCTCACTAGGTCCAATCAACATGATATCATCAATATAATGGACCAGTGTGATGTCTTGTGGGAGGGAGAAACGATCAAGGTCCCTGTGGACAAGTTTATCACATAGGGCTGAAGAGTTGATATACCCCTGAGGTAGCACAGTGAAAGTATATTGCTGACCTTGCCAGCTGAAAGCAAACTGTTTCTGGTGGCCCTTACTAACAGCTATTGAGAAAAAAGCATTTGCCAGATCAATAGCTGCATACCAGGTACCAGGGGATGTATTGATTTGCTCAAGCAATGATACCACATCTGGAAGAGCAGCTGCAATTGGAGTTACCACATGGCTGAGTTTACAATAATCCACTGTCATCCTCCAAGGACTCCAGTATTGCTTCTAATTTACTATTTTGTTAAGTAGGGACAGTTCTAGTGGCTTCCACTTGGCCTTTTCCACCAAAATAGCCCTCACTGCATGAGTTAGAGAGCCAATGTGGGGATAATACCAGTTACTCAGTATGTCTGTACCAATTATACATTCTGGAACTGGGGAAATAACTACAGAATGAGTCTGGGGACTCAGTGGACCCACTGTGAGATGGATCTGAGCTAAAACTCCATTGATCACCTGGTCTCCATAAGCCCCCGCTCTGACTAGTGGACCAGACTGACATTTTGGTCCCCTGGAATTAATGTCACTTCTGAACCAGTGTCCAACAATACCCAAAATATCTGATCATTTCCTCTTCCCCAATGCACAGTTACCCTGGTAAAAGGCCATCAGTCTCCTTGGGGAAGCCTTAGAGGAAGATTAACAGTATAAATTTGTGGCAGTGTAACAGGGTTCTCCCCCAAAGGGACCTGGCTCCCCTTCATTCAAGGGGCTCTGGGTCTGTAAACTGTCTCAAGTCTGGAAATTGATTAAGGGGCCATGACTCTGTGATTTTCTAATTCAGGTTAGATTTCTGTTTATTTGACCTAGAACTCTTCTGCTTATACAGCTCACACAAGAATTTAGTAGACTGCCCTTCTATTGTATTTCTAGGTAGCCCATGATCTACTAGCCAATGCCACAAATCTCTGCATGTCATATAATTTTGATGCCTGCTTTGAGTCTGCTGTCCGTTATGATAGCCACATGCACCTTGTCTTTACCAATTAAGTACTGCCACCTGGCTTCTGCCAACTTGGGATCCTGTTATCCCCATTGTGTTGGATTCCAGCTCAATGACAGTAGTTCCTGCAGTAATACCTGACCTACAGAGAAGTGCAACCACAGAGCTCTTCAGGAATGATGGTGCTAGTTTCACAAATTTATTTCTCACAGTTCTGGTAAAAAGTGTAAGAGCAGGCTTTGCATGATAAATTCACTCTAACATTCCAATCTCTCTAAGCCTCTGGATCCCCTCAGATGAGGGGATTATACCAGGGCAGTTCTGGCATTTCAACCTCAGGTAATGTTGGCCACCTTTGATCCATGTTTCAGCCCATCATCCAAACAAACTGATAATGCCTTTTCTAACCCCCTGAGCTATAACCTTGAATGCAGAATCTCTGCTTAATGGACTCATATCAATAAATTCAGCCTGATCCAGCCTTATATTCCTCCCACCATTATCCCACACCCTTAAAAATCCATTACCACACACATTATCCTGATTTATGCCTATATAAACTGGAAAATTCATGCAGTTCTTCTGGAGTATAATGTACCTCCTCATGGGTGATACTTTGTACCTCAACTTTTGGGACCTGTTGGGACTTTAGCCTCATTATAGGTCTGGAAGAAATGAGTGGTCATGGGGGTGGGTCATGAAAAGAGTTAGAAATATCTTCCAAGCCAATTGCTTCAGGGCATTTGCTTGCAGTTTCTTCTGGTGAAAGAGGATTAATCACTCTAGGTCTAATCCCTTCAGGTGGAGGCTGGGTGGCCAGCTCCTCAAGGCAGGCTGTAGGTAGGGCAACTATGTCCTCAGGGTAGATTATTACAGGCTTATCTATAAAAGACTCAGCATGACCTATGGTTTCAACCTCCCCACCACCATCATTATCAATCCATATGTGGTCATCCCATTTTTCAGGGTCCCACTCCTTACAAATCAATGCCCTCACTTTAATGACAGACACCATGCAAGACTGAGATTTCTGCTTACATTGTAAAGTTGCTCCTCTAACAATAAGTCTGATTTTCAGAGCTCTCAAGTGGAAGGCTACAGGAAATAAGATTTTCCTTCAGGGCACTCATAGAAACATCTACATCTGTCATACAGCACATAAGCTTCTCACCTAAAGGCTTCAACTCATCCCTGTCCCTCATAAATGTATACAGTGTATCTAATAACAACCAGTCAACATCTCTATACCTCCTAATTCTACAAAACCACGTAAAGGTGTCAAAAACATCATTCTCTGAGACTCACTTCATATAAACAAAGCATTAGAAGAATCCAATGGTGATATTTTGACTATCTCTTTTCCCAGCTCACCCCATGGATTTCTAGTCACATTCTGATTACAGGAAACAGAGTCCTTTGAGGCCAGTCAGAGTAGAAAACCCATAATAAAAACCCATTCTTAAGATTCTGTTTCTTAAGAACCACTCCCAGTACCAAGCTGTATTAGCTAGGATTCTCTAGAGAAGCAGAGTCAGCAGGAGAGATTCATAAATATAAAATTTATAAAAGTGTCTCACATAACCATGGGAATGTAGAGTCCAAGGTCTGTAGGGCAGGCCGCAAGCTGGCAATTCTGAAGAAGGTCCTCAATGAATTCTCTAGGAGAGGCTCACTGGCTGGAGCAGGAAGAGTGACTGTCTCTTCTGAATCCTCTTTAATCACCTTAATCACCACCTTCTGGTGATTAGATTAAGCATCATTCATTGCAGAAGACACTCCCCTTAGCTAATTACAAATGCAATTAGCTGTGGATGCAGCCAACATGATCATGATTCAAGTCCATGAAATGCCATCTTAACAACAGACAGGCCAGCGCTTGTCTAACCAGACAAATGGGCACCACACCTGGCCAAGCTGACACATGAGCCTAACCATGACAGTGGGGATATAGTCAGTGAGCACCAACTAATTCATGAGTGAGGATTAAAAGCAGTAATTATACAATGTCTTCTATGAGGAAGAGGAACATGATACTAAAGAAGTTAGAAAAGAGGCAGTCAGGGATGCAGCCATCGGAAGGAGCAGTTTGTTAGACATCAGCCCCATGAAAGATTGTTTTAAAGGATAGTTTTTAAAAAGGTAAAATACTGACTCTCATACAAGCTCAAAATCACTTTATTTAACTCATCAATTAATGAGGGAATCAGGAAAATGTTAAAATGGGTTTTTCAAAAGACACTATAGGCAATCAGGTATGTTGAAATCAATTTGCTAATAGATAGAAAACTGGTCAATATCCTATGGCAGTAAGATGTAATGTTTGAAATCATCTGAGGAAGAAAAGAATATCAACTGCATCACTACCTACCTGTTGAAATTCATTTGCGTCTCCTGAGCAGAGACCATTTGCTTTATTATGAACACGAACCTCTAGGTGGCTCAGTAACTTTGTGAGTCTTTCTCATTTCTAAGTCTTTCACAGTTTTTCCTAACACTGCTATATCTGGATGTCCCCTAGTTCAGTCTTCTGGTTTTTACTTTTCTTTACTATCCCATTTAATATCCAAGCCCCCACCCCTAAACCATAGGAAATCCAACCCTCAGCCCCATGTAATAACAATTCCCCTCTCCTCACTTCCTTAAGCACCACTGTTAGATTTAACAGATTCTTCCTGAGGGTTGGGGAGTAAGAAAGGGCGATTACAGCACAGCATTTAAAAAAAAGCATCTCAAAGCTTATTTGGCTCTTCCTGCTCATGTGAATTTCTGCCTGGCTGCTCTTCTCCATAGATCTCATCTGAATACCAAGTTGTTGGCTCTCATCGGGGATTATCTTCCTCGGATTATCTTCCCATTTCTCTTCTGTGGCTCCATGGACCCCACATACCTTATCCCACCCCAATGGGAGAACACTAAAATTTCACAGAGTATTTTAGCCTTTTTCTGTCAAGCCTCTCCTTCCAGCTAAGATCAAGGTAAGAGAGAAAGAAGGACTTGACTCTCAAAACCTAAAAAAGTCTCTGAAATGTTTTGCTAAATAATTTAGCCATCTATCCTGGATTTCCATTCTTACCAGGGGGAGAACCAGAGAGAACTTTGAAATTATAATTTTCTTTAGCCTACCCAGATAAAATTCTTAGACAACACTTCATCCACTACAAAAAGTATAGAAGAGTAGGGAGGCAATAGCAAAATATATATCTTCCCCAGTTCTGAGCAAATCACAGAAGTGGTGTCCTTTTTCTTTTTCTCACATTAGCATATATAGTGCACATGAATTAGACTCTGAATACTTTTAGTTTAAAGGCAAAATATAAGCTATTCGCATATAAATCAAATATAACAATGTTATTACATCACCATTAGAAGAAAACATTCTTCTGAATATTTCCAAGAGCTGAAATAACAGACTCTAGAATTTTTAAGATGTAGATGATAATCATAGTAGTAGCTTGTTTTAAAATGAGTTACGTGGACTTCTAAAACAGGAATTAAGATGGCTTGGATTCATGATGCAACTGCATCAAATGACACAAATCATCCAAATCAGTCATCAAACTCATTAAAGTGAGAATGAAAAGACAAAATGAAATAATAAAGGAAAATGGGGGGAGGAAAGTTTCCCTTCTGTGTATTGATGTTTTTATAAAACTCTCTTAAGAAGAGTATATTATTTGATTCTCACAGTCTCCCCTAGAGAAAATAGGAGCCGGTGCCATTTATAGACAAAAAACTAAGCAGATTTGCCCCAGTCCAGAGAACCTGAAGTAGCAGGCTCAGGTCTGGCAAATACATTGCATGACTCCAAGTTCAAAAGCCATTCCATTCTTCCATGCCACATCGAGGTTAAAAAATAATTTAAGCTTCTAATATACAGGTGACTATAAATTGTACTTCAAAACCGTCTAGCGTATGTAACATCTTTAATACAAAGGCCCTGGAGATTTCAAGTTCATTAGAAAGTTTTATTGAAAATAAAGCACTCCAGAGAAATATCCTAGAATTTCAAGACCTACAACTGACAAGAGTAAATTTTTCCATAGTTATTTTTTGCCTGCTGCCCACCATCCGTGAACCTTAAAGCACTTAGTACATCACACACTTTTATCCTGAACACTGAGTCTTGAATTTGCCTAGCTAATGTAGAGTTGTGGAATTCAAACCTACCTCATCGAAGGGATTACATTATCACTAAATCACCCCAGCAGAAGGAATGGTCAGGCCAGTGATTAAACCCTCCAGCTATTACCTTGATAATCTGGCTGCTAAATCCTTTTGACTGCACAGATCTTCCACACAGGAACAACTTTATTTCCAGCTGGGCTATCATCCCAGGCCATTTTCCTTTCTAAATTGCTGCTACATTTTCTCCACATGCCTGCCTATGTGGGATCAGCTCATAGTAAATCTATCTGCAATATAGGAAACATCCCACAGATAATGAATTTTAGCAATATCACATAATAACTGTCCATTGTAGAGCAGCTCCATTACCCTCATTCTGGCTACACAAAATAAATTAACACATTTATTAGTGTTCTTATAGGTTTTTTTAACATAGTTTTTATCATGATTATTCTTTTGTGTACACACACCACATGAATAGGATGAAGAGAGGGAGAGGGAGGGAAAGAATAGAAGGGAGTGAGGGGAAACAGTTTCTCAACTATTCTCATAGAGAGATCTATCTATTGAAAAATGAACTTGGCTGAAACATTTGGAGCTTGCTGTTGAAAAAAAGAAGCTATTCGAAAAAGAACCTGGTTCTTAATGCTTTGGAAAGCAATTGTCTTCTTAGAATATCAAAGGGAAGAAGGAATTTTCTGAAAATCTGAAGTTTCTATTTTAAAAAAATAAACTTCTTTTCTAAAATACCCCACTCAAAAATTATAATTGAAAAGTAAATTCAAGTTTCACTTAGAGTCAACATGACAAACTAACTATACATTTGTTTAAGCTTCTTAAAAAATCTTTCAAAATGATTAATTCCATCCTCTCACTTGAGCTGCTTTTGTCTTATCACAGAGGGCCTTGACATATGTGTACTTGAACATCCATGTCTCATAAATTTGAGATGCAAATTATACACATTATTTGAATGAAAAAAATTTCATATCAACTTTAAGATGACGCATCTTTCACATAACATGTGAAAGGAAGAATAATTTATTTCACAAATCAAATATGTTCAATAGGTATAATATTAGCATATCTGAACTATGAAGCACAAGTAAGGTTCCTTCACCTGGCACACCTCAGCTTTTCCAATGTTGCTACTTCCAAAGTTAGAAAACTTTTAAATTAATTAATTTTTTCCAAGAGAGATATTTATGTCTATGAATTCACCAAAAAAAAAAAAATGTGTTTTTTTAATGAGGTAAGTAATTTGGCTTCTGTCCTTCAGCAAACAACTGTGCGGTCCACTCTTTTATCTGAAATTTATCAAGGGTAGTAAATTTAAGAGCCAGCTGATAATTTTTAATTCCTGTAAATCACTGGGGGATAGTGCATCCTACAAGTAAAGAATGTATGTACCATTTCAAGACATTAAAAGTCAATCAGATGGGTGCACAGGTGCTTCAGTAGTAGAATGCTCATTTTCCATGCATGAGATCCAGGTTCGATTCCCAGACCATACACCAACTTTGCAATTTTGAATAATAATTTTTTTTTCCTTTAAGTCCTCCAATTGAAGATGACATTGACTAAAGAAAAAGTTTGAATTCACTAGTAGAATGCTTGCCTTCCATGCGGGAGACCCAGACTCAATTCCTGGACTATGTACCCAAAAAAAAAGAAAAGAAAAGAACTTTAAATTCAATAACATATATTCCACTTACCAAGCCAACTATGCCCTGGGTCATATACAGACTTAGCAAATTTCCAAGAATTGCCAATATACAGATCATATTCTCTAACTACAGTGCAAATAAGTTAGAAATCAATAACAGAAAAAAAAATGTTAATTGCTTGGGAACTTTAAAATCTGCTTTTATCTCTGAGTAAAAGAAAAAATTAAAAAGGGAATTGTGGACTTCTGGATAGCCAAAATAATGTCAGCTACTTCAATCTAAATCTCTCCACACATCCTCCAAAACTCATACAGAGCTATCCAAAGAACATATGAGATCCGACAAACCCCATGGCTTCAGCATAACTGGAAGACAAAGAATGCTGCAGACATCAAATTACTTATAAGTTGAAAACTAAATACCAGTTTCCAGCAAAGCTCTCTCCCAAACTCCTGCCTCCAGCATTTTTGGAAAGCTGGTGGATTAAGAACACCTGTGTGGAGGAGAAAAGGAAGGGGAAATTGTACAAGATTAACCTAAAATCACCCCCAATAAGGGACAGCTCCCCCTAAGTATGAAAATACATTAAAAGAATCCTGTAACATCAGAGCTCTGAATATAGAGAAGGGATTTATAACAAATGCATGAGATTTGTGGTAGAGACCTCAGAAGGTCATCACACTGGAAGAAAAATTAAAATAGAAAAAAAGAAGTATTATTTGGTATCTAAGTGATAAAGTGAGAAATAAGGGGAAATGGGGAAATTTAGGGTCCCCTGAGGCAGGTTTTCTCAACCTCAGCACTAGCCACATTTTGGACCAGCTGATTCTTTGTTAGTGGAGGGAGCTGCCTAGCATCCTGTAGAATGTTTAACAGCATCTCTGGCCCCCCTACTCACTAGATGCTGTATGTAAACACCCACCATAGCTGTAACAATCCAAACGTCTCCAGGCAATGTCAAATGCCCACTGAAATGTGAAAATTGCAGCTATTAGAGAAAAGAAGACAGAAACACACTACCCCTCCACTACTCTATTAGATAGAGTTCTCTAGAGAAACAGAATCAGCAGGAAATATTCATAGATAAAAAATTTATAAAAGTGTCTCATGTAACTGTGGGAATGTAGATTCCAAGGTCTGTAGGGCAGGCCGCAAGCTGGCAACTCCGATGAAGTTCCTCAATGAACTCTCAGGAGAGCTGGACAACCATAGGAATGGAAGTGTCCAAAATTCGTAGGGCAGGCTGCGAAGCTAGCGACTCCAATGAAGGGTCTGAACGAACTCTACAGGGCAGACGTGCTGCTGAAGCAGGAAGAAGCTGTCTCTTCAGAATCCTGCTTAAAAGCCTTCCAATGATTAGACTGAGCATCACTCATTGCAGAAGATACTTCCCTTAGCTGATGACAAATGGAATCAGCTGTGGATGTAGCTGACGTGATCATGATTTAATTCTATGAAATGTTCTCATAGCAACAGACAGGCCAGCACTTGCCCAACCAGAAACGGGCACCACCACCTGGCCAAGTTGACACATGAACCTCACCATGTCAACTACCCTCCCCCTCAAACAAAAAACAAGCCATTCTTTAGAGAAACTGCCCTTCACTACTGTGGTAGTTAGATTTAGTTGTCAACTTGGCCAGGTGAAAGCACCTAGTTCTGTTGCTGTGGACATGAGTCAATGGTAGGTGAATCTCATCTGTTGCTAATTACATCTGCAGTCGGCTAGGAGGCGTGTCTGCTGCAATGAGTGACGTTTAACTTAATTGGCTTGTGCTTAAATGAGAGAACGCAATGTAGCACAGTCTAGCAGCTTGGCATTCCTCATCTCAGCACTCGCAGCTCAGCCCAGGCCCTTGGAGATGCAGAAAGAACTCACCCCGGGGAAAGTTGTTGGAACCCAGGGGCCTGGAGAGAAGACCAGCAGAGACCATCTTGTGCCTTCCACATAAGAAAGAACCTCAGTGGAAAGTTAGCTGCCTTTCCTCTGAAGAACCAACAAAATAAATCCCCTTTTATTAAAAGCCAATCCATCTCTGGTGTGTTGCATTCTGGCAGCTAGCAAACTAGAACAACTACAGTGGACAGATAGGGCACTCTTGAACTAGAAATCTCATCAACAATCCTGTCCACGAGATGCATAAACATAAGCAAGATGTGCTTTGATCATCAACAGAGGAACAGCTCATAAAAAGAAAAGATAAAATGAGTGACAGCACTTCAACTGCTGAAAATTCTCTCAAAAAAACAACCATTAAACAGAAGAAAAACATAGCACAGCTTTCAAAACCAAATTAAATAATGCATTTGGGGCTATGAAAAAAATAACTTGAATCAGGAATGATAGAATTAAAATAGAAATAGATTCCCCCAAAAGTAGAGAAATTAAACAAGAGTTGATTGAATTTATTATAGAAAAGAAAGGAAAAATAAAAAGCAAAAGAATATCAGAAGTGACGACTAAGTTACAATATTCCCAAAGGAAAATAGATTCAAATGAAAATTTAATAAGGAACACTGTAGGAAGGCAGTCAGACAACCAAAAGAATGGAAATGAGGAAATAAAGATGAGCTAGGGAAAGTAGTCGTAATGGAGCATAGGCAACAAAATCTAAGGTAGAGATAGTCAGAGCCTCTGAAGAAGGAAACCAAAACAACAGAATAGAACTAATAGTTGTAATCAAAATCCAAGGAATCCTTCTGGAAGTAAAAGAAGTCCTGAATCTACATATTGTAAAGGCCTGGAAAAATTGGCACAAAATATCAATACCAAAATATTCCAATAAAACCATTAGACTTTAAAGATAAAGGAAAATCCTCACAGCCCCTAGGCAGAAAGAACAAATAACTTACAAGGACAAGAAAATTAAAGGAGTAACAGATTCTTCCAAAACAACATATGAAAACAAGGTGGAAAAGAAGCAGCATTTTTAAGAAACTCAAAGAGAATTTAAGTCAAAGATTTCATATCCTGTCAAAGCTGTTCTTCAAAGATCAAGGCTAGAGAAAAACAGTATTAAACACATAAGAATTGAGGAAATACTGTATTTAGAGCTCATCTTGGGAAGTCTGCTAGATGACTAATTTAATCCAACCAAGAGATGACTGGGGAAGCTTTGGCTAAACAACTGATAGTGAACATTTAATATACTTAATTGTACATCTAAGACTAAAACAAAGATGGGTGTGAGGGTAGAATACTACTGTATGTTGCATGCTCTAACAGAGTATGAATCATACACCAAAAATTTGGACCAAAAAGAAATAGTAAACAGAAAAATGGAATTAGCTCATTGATTGTTATAAAGACATACAACATATACAATGAAGCTTACTTAGAGGCCATGAAAAGAGATAAGTTAAACAATTGTAAGAAGTGATGTCTGTTATAAAAGAGAAGTGCAGAGTGAAATGTGAGCAAAACATACCGGGGTGAAGATTAACAGTCATAAAAGTAAATCATTTCAATAGAATGCCATACATTCTACTATGCATATTAAAGAGATTGTACACCAGGAGAAGCAAATTATTTTCTTATGTGTGAGGGTTTAGGAATCAAATCATCAATAAAATTAGTATTTAAGGGGTGCGAGGGTAGTTCAGTTGTAGAATTCTCACCTGCTATGCCAGATAGTCGACTTCTGGTCCATGCACTTCCCAAACAAACAATAAGCAAACAAACAAACAAAAAATTTCAACAAATGGTGCTGCAGTAAGGAGGTACTCACATGGAAAAAGAATGAAATGTGACCCCTGCCACACAGTATACAAAAAATAAATTATATTTAAGGTGGACAATAAGGGTAGGGGTGCTATATTTTCTAATATCTAAATTTTGAAAATAGAAATAACTTTTATTTATTATATTTATGAAGGCTAATAGCCAGCATTAATTATATAGGTCTTGAAGGCTATAGAGACTCCCTAATTTGTCAAACAGCATTTACTGAGTACCTACTATGTGCTATGTACTTTTCTAGGTGGTTTTCAACTTTCCTTAAATCCAAGGAAATTTTTAACACCAAAAAAAAAACAATAATTTTTTCATTTTTCCAAATCAATGTAAATCTAGATTGGCATCTTCTCTCCAGATTTGGCAGAAACACTGAAGGTGCTGAGACTTCTTACAGGAATTCCAGGGGCCATGCCACCTAGTAACCTTGGGGAAGAGCCTCTCATTTCCAGGCCCCCGTTCTTTGCTGGGGATCCACCAATGCACAAAACAGAAACCTCATAAGTTTTCAGTTAGTAAGGAAGATAATGAACAAGGCAATCAGTAAAATAAAAAAGCCAGCTCCAGAGACAGACAAATTCTGTGAAGAAATTAAAATAGATGAATTTGTAATGGCTGGGGGTGAGGTGACTTTATATGGTTTGATTAAGGGAGACTCTCCGAGGAGGTGGCCTTTGAGCTGAGCTCTGAGAGATGAGAAAAATAGGCCATGCAAAGATCTCATGGATGAACTTTCCAGTTAGACAGAGTAACATGTGCAAAGGCCCAGCGGGTGGAGAGTCCAGAGAGTAGAAGGAAGAATGGGAAGGCTTGAGCACCATAAGGAAGGTGGACAGTAAGGTCAGATGACATTGAAGCTCTAGATTGAACCAGACCCTGCAGTTCACTGTGGGGCAAGGGGCACAATTGGAACACTGCCCTGTGCAAAGAAAAGTATAAGGGAGAAGTGCAAAGGACAGCCATTGGGGTCTGGACTGGAACCTGAGAATGGATATGGTTTTGAAGAGGCAGGGGGAAGGGTTAGGTTGGGGGCATGTTTCATGAGGGCAGCAGGTGTTAGCACTGCATATTTGGAGAGCAGGAGGAGTCTCATGGAGCTGAAATGTTGGGTCTGTGAAAGGGTGCAGGGAAGGTGAAATCAGCAAGGTGAGGAGAAGTGGTACAGAGGTCCATGGTAACAAAGTGAGATGTGAGGAGCAGTGATAACATGATAACAATCTCAGCACCATCCCCTGCATTCCGGCTGTGTGCCTGGTTCTGCATTTAGGCACTGCTTGTGCAAAGATAATACCCAGTCCTGCACTTTAGCCCAGAGCCTTCTTTTACCTACTATAATAAGGAAAGGATAAGCTAAGATGGAAACAGAGAGGAAGCAACAGTAATTCTGCCAGAAAAGATGACCCTTGAACAGGGTAAGACACCCAGATCTAAAGAAGAGATATTGCAGGAGTAGGCACAGTGTGATAGAGACACACACTGTATGTGTGTGTTTCCAGGATGTAACAGTGGTATCCACGGCCCAGAGACATGGCTTAGAACACTCTAACTGCAGGCCCTGAGGCTCCTTTGCATCACCCACAAGGAGTTCAGAGGTCCTTTAGTTTTCCTGGGGGCACTACAGGAAAGCATCTTCATTGAGCATCCATAGACCGGGTGAGTTAAATTTAGGGGCCCAAGTCAGGCCCCTAAACTACCTCTGAGTGGGCTGCAAAGGAGCTTATCTAGAGCAGGTAGAGCAAAGTATCCACGTAAAGACAGACCGCTAGCTAAAACAAGTCTTCTTATACTCTACTCAGCTTCTGGGCACTCAAATCAGCCCTGTCCCTCCTTGTGGTCTCTGCCTCGGGCCACGTGGCACCACTTAATCACAGCTCTATGTCCCATCATTCAGCCTCCTTCTCCTGTACTTTCCAGCATCACCAGCATCTACACTGTCTTTATCCTGTACAACCCAGTCTTATTCTTATTTCTTTTCAGTGCTAGCCTGAATAACCATTTAGGAAGAGCTTCAAACACCCATAAAATAAGATTCAAAATCACAGGCAACAAAGCACTGGTTCTCTATCCACGGACGGTTGGTGTGCATGCACGTCGGAGGGGGGCGGATTGCACAGCTCCATCATCAAAAAGCACAATCACCTAAATCTGTTCCCCTGCCCTGCACTCTGGCCCTTCCCTATGTAACAAAGGAAGAAATTACTATCACCATCAAACTACATGCAACATTCATATTCTGCTATAAAAACTAAGATGTTTCAAACATGCCCCAAAGTTGTGGGCAACAATTGAGCTAGCATTTTGTGTATGCATTTCTTCATTTTTGTTTTTCACTACAGCAACGAGATGATGCAAATTGGTGACGTGGCAGGGAAGTACAGAGGGAAAAAGAAAAAAAGTTACCACATTATTGCACTAGAGTTGGAGTATCCACACCACAGACTCCAGAGATTAAAAAAAGAAAAAACACCTCTACCGGTGTGCAGGAAGGCAGTGGGGAGAGGAGCGAGAAAGGACCCTGAAGGAGAGCTTTCTGTGTGCACAGAAGGAAGCAGCTTTTCTCTTTGAAAAACGGATGGAGGTTAAGCCCTTGGGAAACTCTGACTGATGATTCTCTCTCCTGAACCAGCCTCTTAAACTCATTTCCTTTGAGAAGTGGCATCACCATTTCATTTCATGTCCAAGGTCACTAAAAATGCTCCAAAAATAAGTTTGAAGCAGGAGCAAAAGGAAGAAAGCGAAAATACAGCCCTGACAACAAAATGATTATGTGAGCAGGTACGCTGTGCGGCGGCTCGAGGCTCTTATCCTGACAGGCTATTTAGCCCCTGCAGACGTGGCCTTTGTGTCTCTTTCTTCCCCTAATGGCTCAGCCTGTTTTCAATGGCTGCACATTTGTGGGAGGAAAGATGACAGAAGACATGCACAGTCATCAGAGCAATTAGTTTGGGGAGATCACATAATACTGATCCTAATACAAAAGGACAGAGTTCAGAGAAAGCTTCTTCAGGGTCACCGTCACAAAAGCTGGGCAAGCGTTTCAGTGAGCCTGGAGTGTTTCCGGGAGTGTGGCAGACATGGCTCCAGTATATTAAATGCATCAGAGCAACCAAGTCAAACTTGGGGACTTCTTTGATGTTATTTTTCCTCTCAGCTTTAACGAAATACTAAGTCCTGTCTTTCTTTTCCTAAAGCTTCATTGCTAAATATTCCTACCCTTTATTTCCACTTCTCTTCAGGCTGCAGTCCCTTGAATCTCAACTGCTGCCTGCAAAACCTTCTGATTTCTTGTAACTTCCAAACCTCAGTCCAGCCTGCATGCCACTGCCAGATCAATCCTTCTAAGCCATCATTTCCAAAACAACTTGTTCCACTGATTATTCCTATGGCTGTTTTATTGAACTGTCCCTCTCATTAAGTCTTTCACACTAATGTAAAACACGCTTTCTTTTCTTCTTAGTCTAATAACAATTATAATAACCTATTCTCATAAACACATGGCCCCCTCCAGCTACCACCATAACTACCTCTTTTTCCTTTGCCATCCTACATTTTGGGAGTATAGTCTTCATTCTACATCTCATTTCCTCAACTCCCTACCACTCTTCAACCAACCCATTGCATACTGACTTCTATTCCCACTACCCTCCTCTACCAAAGTTCTCCCCACTGAAACTACCCACGTCCTTCTACTTGCCCAAACCAACCGTGGAAATCCCATCCTTGCCCTTTGGCATCTGTACTGGGCTGAAAGGAAGTATGCCCCTTAGAAAAGTCATGTTTTGGTCAAAATCCCATTTCATAAGGGCAGAATGGTCTCTGTTCAATATGTATGTTTGAAACTGTGATTGGATCATCTCCCTGGATGATGTGATTTAATCAAGAATGGTTGTTAAACTGGATTAACTGGAGGCATGTCTCCACCCATTTGGGTGGTCTTGATTAGTTTCTGAAGTCCTATAAAAGAGGAAACATTTTGGAGAATGAAAGTGATTCAGAGAGAGCAGAGCAGAACCACATAGCCACAAGAAGCAGAGTCCACCAGCCTGCGACCTTTGGAGATGAAGAAGGGAAATGCCTCCCAGGGAGGTTCATGAAACCAGAAGCCAGGAGAGAAAGCTAGCAGATGACAGCGTATTCGCCATGTGCCCTTCCAGCCAAGAGAGAAGCCCTGACTGTGTTCTCCATGTGCCTTCTCACTTGAGAGAGAAACCCTGAACTTCATCAGCCTTCTTGAACCAAGTTATCTTTCCCTGATTGGACATTTCTATAGACTTGTTTTAATTGGGACATTTTCTTGGCCTTAGAACTGTAAACTAGAAACTTATTAAATTCCCCTTTTTAAAAGCCATTCCACTTCTGGTATATTGCATTCCAGCAGCTAGCAAACTAGAACAGCATCTTAGTTTTTAACACTAATAACCAAGCTCTCCTGGAACCTCCATTCAGGCTTTTGAGGTGACACTCTCAACTCATCCTCCCCTTAGACCTTTATTTTCCTCCGTCTGTGTTGTCTTCCCCTCATCCTAATCCTTAAACTTTGGTGTTTACCAAGTTACATCTTGGGTTACGGCACTCTATACACTTTCCTTGAGTGACTGCATCAACTTCTATGATGGCAGTTATCACCTATGTGCTAATTCCTTCAAGACTGCAGTTCTAGACCTAGATGCCCTCTGGGCATATCAGATACAACCTATCTGAAACTCAAGATTTCTATCTACGATACCATTCCCAAACTCAAATCTCTTGCCATATACTCTTTCTCCCAAGGTTTCAAATGTGAATTTATCTTTATTTCTTTCCTTTCATCTCCACAGCATGCCTTTGAACCTATATCAGGCCAAGTCAGCCACTCAATTTATGCCCAGAAAACTGATCACCACTAAGGAAGAGCAATTGCTCTTGATAGCCACAGTATAATGTCCTTTACCTTCTCCTCTGTTGCTGCATCTACCCAAGCACCTGAACTTCTTTGCTTTTTCTCTAATTTCTGCCCTTCAGTTGTCCCTTAGACATGACATCAGTTTTGGGCTCTCCAGTTTGAAACTTACATCATAGGAGACATTTGTACCAATGTAGGAGGAGGCTTCCCAAACTCTGGTTCTGATTCACTGCTGCTGGCTCCACACAACTCTTCAATGGCTGGCTGCCCAGTGTGTCCTCCAACTGGCCCCCAAATTAGGCCAGCATCCTAGGTCCACAGAATTAGTCAAACTGGCCTTCTCAGCAGTTCAGATGTCTGCTAGCCATTTGAGGATAATAGCTAAGTCAGAATTTCCCAAACCTCTATAGGTCTTAATGCCCAGTTCAGAGAGCAAGGTATGTGCCCTGCCCAAACTCTTCTGCTGTGAAGTATCATAGCCCCAAGCCCCATTCCAGACCAGACTTACAGAAAGAAGGCTGTGTGGGTATCAAATAAATGCCATAAAAATTTGTCCTCTTGGCGGGCCGCGGTGGCTCAGCGGGCAAAGTGCTTGCCTGCTATGCCGGAGGACCTCGGTTTGATTCCCGGCCCCAGCCCATGTAACAAAAAACGGAAAAACAAAATACAATAAAACAAGAAAATGTTTAAAGATGTTTCCCTTTCTTCCTTCCTTCCTTCCTTCTATCCTTCCTTCTCTCTGTCTTTCCTTTAAAAAAAAAAAAAAAAAAAAAAAAAAAAAAATTTGTCCTCTGCTTACAACTTTCATAGGGAGGGAAAGTGAAGCAGGGGTGGGGCATGGGAGTGCTGATGAAACTGAGCATATTAGATGGTAAGATATTTAGGTGTGCAGCCTTTAGGAACAGTGAGTGCAGGTCCGCATACCTGTTCCTTGTAGGCAAGCTTCATCTCCTTTGTCTTCTCACCCTTGAGAACCCAACTTAACTATCTGTGTCAGTTTTCTATTACTTCATTAAAAACTACTCAATATCTTAGTATCTTAAAACAAGGCTTTATTAATTTTCATGAGTCTATGGTTTAGCTTCTCTCACCTGGACACATTCATTGAGCCACATTTGGCAGGTGGGATGGCCTGGGAGTGGTGGAGTACCTGGTCCTCTCTCCCCACCCGATCTCTCAGCCTAGGCTTCACCACAGCATGAATGGGAGATGAACTGTAAGACTTTCTGAGTTCTTGAAGCTCCAGAATTACAATTATTTTGCCATATTATTTTGGCCAAAATAAGCCACAAGGCCTACCCATATCTAAGGCTTTATAGAAATAGATTCTACCTCCAGATGGAAGGAGCAGCAAAATCATATCACAGGGCAGCCCATGGTAGCTCAGCAGGCAGAGTTCTTGCCTGCCATGCTGGAGACCTGGGTTCAATTCCCGGTGCCTGCCTACACCAAAAAAATAATCATATCACAGAGGGATATGCATATGGGAATGGGAGGCACTTGTGACCAATCTTATATACTGCCTCTTCTAAACAAGCTTATTTCCAGGACAGTTTAGCTTGCATATCTGGTGCTCTACCCTAGTCCTTGTGCTCACCATTCTCCAAATTAGTCTTGAAAACTCCAGTCACTCACAGAGTAAATCTCTACTACCCATACTTTAGTCCATGCCCTATATCTCTGGCCTGATCTTTTTTCTTAAAAAAAAAAAAAAGGATTTTGTTATTCACTGTGGCCTGATCTATTTTAACAGCCTCCTAACTGGTTTCTCTAACACTAGCTTCTACCCCCTCCAATCTGTTCTCTGGAATGATTCTAAAGTGATCTCATCCCCTACCCCACCACACCCCCTAAAAAAAGAAAATATCTGTTTCCCACAGAGTAAATGTCAGATTCCTCAAAGTGGCTATAAAGGTCTTTAATAATCTGACGTCAATCCAACTTATTCCTCATGCCAGGACTTTTCCTCTGAAGTAATTCCCAGTCAGCCTTCCATAGCTCCATGTCATGCTCTTTGCTCAAGCTGTTCCCTTTCCATGGACTGCCTGACCCTTTTTTCCCAAGCAGCAGCTCAAATATAACCTACCCTCCCTTTGAACCTACCCTTATTTTCCAGGTCAAATTTTTGCTCCTGCCTCTGGAATTCCAATTACAGCATTTTTCACATTATGTATATATACACCATTGTCTCCACCAAAATGAAGGATAATTGATGGCATAGACAATGCTGTTTTCATCTTTACATCCCCAGTGCCCAGCATAATACCATCCCTTGCACATAGAAGCCCATCAATGAATGAAGGTTGCTCACACAATAGATTTTAAAGATTATGCATTTATCTGTTCCAAAGCTCCCCACTGCTTGCAAGGTAAGTCCAACCTTCTCAGCCAGATTTAAAGGGCTTCCACCATATGCTCCTCCCTTCCTATTATACCTCCCCATCTCTCTTCTCCAACACAAAACCTATGGGGCCCAACACACTCCCCACTGTCCCAATTCTAGACTGAGACTTTGCTCAATGTTTCTTCTTCCCGAATACACTACCCCTTGCCTTTCTGTCTACCCAAATCATACCTATCCTCTATTATCTAGTTCATATTCCATCTCTTTTCTAAAGCATGCCTGACCACTCAGAGAGAAGCCACCTTGTCCCCCTTAGATTTTCCATCAACAACTCTTCTAACTCAAATTTGGACTCATAGTTCCATGGCTATGTAATTGTTTGATGAGGGTATTGGGAGGTGCAGAAGGGTGTAATCATAAATGGCAGAGATTGTGTTTGGGGGAGAGGACACACTGCTTTGTGTGCACAAATGCAGTCCTGCGGTTAGTTTCACCAGGAGCAGGCGGTATACTCCTAAACAGCTAATGGACATCCCTTTGTGAAACAGAGCTTCAGATATCCTGTTGGGGCTCAATAACAGCTTGGTAGAAATTGATTTTAAGTTGCCAGTCTTCACCTTGTACGCTCCATCTTGGATGTATTAGAATTCCCATGACTTATTACGGACTCTCCAAAACATACCCCTGAGGTGTGCTGTGAGTATGGGATGAGGTTCCCTGAGGGCTTAGAAAAGTAAATCATGCAACTACACCCCTCTCAAAATGTTACCCAGGCCCTGTAATGAGCTGAGTGTGGAGAAAGCAAGAAACCTTATTTGCTGGGCAGCTCATCTCACAACCTCCCCTAAAGACTGCACACTCACAGATGACCCTAACCAGCTGAGAGGCAGAAGGTCTGGTCAACACAAACTCATGCACTCTCTCAGATGCTCGTACTTCCTTTAGCATCTCCATCAATAGGAATTCCTCTGGGAAGACAAATGTACCAGACACTCAAAACACACTGGAGCATCTCAGCAGCTAATCTTCTCTGCAAGGGAAAAAGAGAATTTAGTCACAAGGAACCTTTACCTCCCTCTTCAGTAGGTATGTCATATTAAAAAAGAATCTTTAACTCTCTGAGCTTCAACTTACCTCTGATACAGTGGAAATAGGAACACCTACCTTGCAGGGCTATTGTGCAGCTCAAAAGTTATATGATACATGAAATAATTGCAAGCACAGACACTTGACAATGGTAGATGCTATTATTTTAATGTTGTCTTTATTATACCAGTGTTACACCTTCTGTCAATGGGGTTCAAAGAGTGATTCTTTAAAACATTTTCAGGAAAAATGACGCGTGTTCTCATTGTTAAATCCCAAGAATAAGGAATTGTAAATTTATCAAAGATTTGACAGTAGTATGTCAAAAAAGAGAATATAACAATCTACTGAGTAGCTTTTGGCAATCATGGAGGGGACAAAGGAACAAACCCAGAGAGAAAAGATCAGTAATATTGAACCTATAGTCTCATTGAGTAATGAACTTTCCTGGTTCCTCCAGGCTGTGCCCCTCCTGAAAAGCAGAAGAGCTGGGCTACTGTAATTGGTGCTCCTACAACTAAATATTAAATAACATGTCTGTAAAATGCCACCCAACATGAGGACATAACATTCATTATGCACTTGAGACTCAACTCTTGGATGATGTGAGCTATTTCTTCCTGCAAGGGCAGAAGAATGTCTCTGCCCTTCATGTGGCTTCTCTGGCATAGGTGTGTGTGAGTAGTAACTTCAAGTAGTGATAATGATGAAAATTAGAGCAGAGAAAATAATCAAGTGTGCAGACCCACTGCAACACTCAAGAAAAGGACTTGAGGTAATTGGATCTTTAAATGAAAATTCTAAGACAGGAAAAGTTGACACTGCTCACTGCTGAACACACAAAGTCCAGTGAAACACACCGCCTAAAACAAGAGTCAAGCTTAAAATTGGGGGGGGGGGGGGGGGGGTAGGGAACAAGAATATTTTTCATTTTTATGGGGAAAGGGCAACTAATCCCCGGGTTTCCTGTACTCATCTCTTTGCACTTCACCATATTCTAAGCAAGGACTGACAAACAAAAAAACACAAGAACTTGGGGGAAATGATGGTAAAACATTTGGCATGGGAAGGAATCATGGAAAAGGATCATTTATTCAAATCTACAAGAAATTCTGGAGGAGCAAAAGTTATTGGGGAAAAAAAAATGAAGACTTTCCCCATAAGAAGAAAAAACAAAGATGTTACATTGCTTCCTTTACTGAGTGTTTTGTTCACACTAATACCCATATGAAATCACCTCTGGAACAGCCCACACACTAGCAATTATAGAAACATATCTGGGAGACTCTCGATGGATTATTTCAGAAACTTAAGCACTCTCTAGACCTACAAAAGATTTGAAAATGTTTAAGGATAGAATGAGAAGAAGGGGAATAATCAAACATTTTTAAAGCATCCAGCTACATATACTTTCTTTATATCTTTGAGTAGAAGCCTAGTTTAAAATGTTGCAAGATATTCAGCACACATTTGGTAATGCAGCAACTTTCATATAATCAATGATGGGGAGGTAATAAGATATGAGAAGAAACACAATATATTTTAAGTTGATCAATTTCTATTTGTACTACATATTGTTTATATATACATACATATGCATATACATGTAATAGCAGCTAATATTTATCACAGATGCCCTGATAAGCCAAACTAGATGCTCGTGTGTCTTATCTCATTCAATGTTAATAATGCATGAAGCAGGTGCTACTATCAGCCATATTAAACAGATAACAAAACTGAAATCAAAGAAGTCATTTACTCAACATTCCCTTGCAGACCCCGTTTTGAAGGCCAAGCAGGCAGGCTCCAGAATCCACATTCTCAACCAACAGGAAAGACAGATACATCCCACATGCATGATTGTCCACGGATATTAGCATTTTGCCCTGCAAGCTTTCATCTCTAGTTTAAGCACGGAACAGGCCTTTTATTACTCACCACATAGATCCAAGCAACTGAATTAATTGTTCACTAACTAGTTTGGAAAATCTGGAGCAAGATATCCACTGAGGTCTGAACATATTGCATTAAAGACTTTTTTCTCTCTCTCTTGTCTTTAATGCTGTTCAGAGTTTTCATGAGCTGTGAAGACTCGAGGGAAGGAGTCAAAGTCTCATTGCAGAAAGTCTGAATACAACTAAAACTAGTTGTCAGGCATAAATCAGTATCTAGCTATTTTCCAACCTATTTATAAAAGTGCAGCTGTGAAATACATCTAAAATACAAATCCGAGCATATTTCATCTGAAGATGGCACTTTTAGTGGTAACCTTTTCAAACAAACAAATGCCGTCTGTCATAAACCAAGTAATTGCATTGTGTCAAAATGTTGGGGGTCGGGAGAAATTTTGGGGGTGTGGCGGAGTATTTAGTTACCCATGTAGCTAGTATGATAAATAGGTGGAATTTCACTTGATGTCAGCTTCATTCTAGTGACCCTAGGGCTTAGCACTAACACCAGCCCATATCTGGTTTGTATTAAAAGATGTAATGTGTCAGAACCAGATAGCTCTTCTGGATTTCCAGTGACTGCTCTCTGAGGTTCTAAGATTTCAAGCTCAAGATGAATTCAGACTCTCATTTATCCTAGCCTATGTTTTATATCATTTTTCTGCATCTATTTTCTTTTCAGAAGTATTAGCCTATTTTCCCAGAAATTAGACAAATGCCACGTTTCCAATATCCCTTTCTATGTTTATTCCCAACAACTGCACATTAGTTTCATTAAACAAAATCAAATAGGAAAAATCAATACAAAAAAAAAATTCAGCCTCTTTGAAGATAAGGATTTATAGAAAAGTAAATATATGTCATAATCATATGAGATTCTGAGCAAACGTGAGTGTTGCCCGTAGGTAGACTTTCATTTGACAATATTTTCTGATCACCAATTCCTTGTCTTTTCTGTTCGACTGGAAAACCCCATTTTGTTGAATTATAGCTTGCAGTGTCATCCATATAGAAAGGTTTGATCTCTGCTTATTAAAATTCTTGGTTAAGTAGAAATTTAGAATAATCTAAAAGGGAGTTTGATCTCAGAACTGCTTTTAGGGAAGAAAAAAGCCACATTGTGTTCCAATCTCTAAGGATAGAGAAATTCTCTAAATTTTCTACCCCCCCAAAAGAGGACAGCATTTGGGAATAGCAGCAATGTAAGTTCTACTCATTTAAGCTAAACAAAAGCTTGATTGCAAGCAATGAAATATAACTACATTCTACATATTTGTAATGTAAGAAATGTATGGAAATACTCTTCTAAAGTGGAAATTGCTCTCCTAAAAAAAAACCCAGTAACACAATGTCCATATTGATTAATAAAAATAACTATCAAATTTAGTATCATGCTGTATTCCAAGGTCTAAAAATATCCATTTATTTCTGTTAGAAGCAAAACCAAAGAGAGGTCAGCAGGCTATTGTTGAAAACACTTTTATTATATAGGATGCGGATTTCTGTGATTACGACAAAATCCACTTTATAGAAAGGAGTTGAAGTACATTTCATAAGCATTTGGGTGCTCTGCCTTTATACAAACTGTGTGCAGAAGAAGTCGAGATGGTTCTGTACAAACCTTCTGCAGTTAATATTGTTAGCCACTGTCTACTGAGTCATTCCACCTAGTTACCAGGTGCTTGGCACATCACTTACACTCTTAGCATCCAGCTTTTCAGATTTAGAAACTAAGGCACTTGAGTGGACAACATAAATAAATATACACATTAAAAGATTGCATAAAGAAAAAGAAAAGAAACTAAGGCAAAGAATTTGGTACACTTTCTGAGGGTCACATGGTGCTAAAGCATGTTGGCAGGACCAAAACCTGGATCTTTCTGACTGTGAAGCTGATCTCTTTCTTCTAAATCATGTGCCTCCCAAATGTTCATCTACTGCGGCCACCTGAGTGAAAATCCCTCAGTGTCGCTTACAGCTGTATTCTTAAAAGTCGTGATGAAATTATACACTAGCTCTCATCTAAGTCCCTGGCACAAATAACAGAGCCAGCAAAACAAGTAAGCAAAAGAGTTCGAAGAAATATGGAACAGAAAGCAAAATGCTCTTTTAGTTGCTACCACTACCACTACAGGCAAACACCGTATTGGAATTAGACCTCTTCTACTAAAAGTTTCATTTACTTTGAATTCCTTTCTCTTAGTTTAACCAGGAATTTCCAGGAAGAGAACTCTATGAAAGAGGTGATGTCTTCTAAAAGTATTAGAAGATTCTCCCTCTTAGTGCACTTTGCATACCAATCACTTGACTTATTTAAATGATTTATTCATTTTAAAAATATACGTGCTTTAGCCTCTCCAGAACATCAGCTAATTTCATCTCCCTACCCCACATTATTGGCAGCCCTTTCCAACATGAAAAAGTCAGAATGGGCACAGCCAAATACCCCTAAAAAAGTGGGAGAAAGATCAAAGGTGATGGTGGAGTTATACAGAGAAGATAGGGTTTAACAAATGAGCATGATTGCTGAATCATTAAGTTGATATTTCTTTTAGTCTCTAGTATCTTAGAGCAGTTGGAAGTAAAAACCAACTATTGTGGAATTGTAACCCATACTGAACTCTGAAATCTGTTCTACAACTAATTGTTGTGCTGTGCTTTGAAATTTATTGCTTTTCTGTATATATGTTATTTATCATAGAAAAGAAAAAAAAGGTCAATTGTGATGATAAAAAAATATTTATTCCTTCTAGCCTCCCATATTCTGGAGCAGCTAGAAGGAAAAATCTGAGAGGATTGTATGGTAGCCCACAACAAACTCTGGGATCTGTCCTGTAACTACTTGTTGAAGAGTAATTCTGCAAATTATTGCTTTTTCCTTTTTCCTTTGCATATATGTTGTAATATACAATTTAAAAAGCTAAAATATATATATATATGTGCTTTGGAGGGCAGAAAATAGCTACATGCAGTGATATGAAACATGTGTACATGTTTAGAAAGATGGGTATATATAAATATGTATATATCAGAAGATTTAACGAAAGTATGCAATTTGAAATTTTCATAATGAAAATTTTTTTAAATAATGGAAATATTTTAATAGTAATGTTCACTTTTATTCAATATCTGCTCTCAAGAAAGTGTGAGTGAGTTCATCCTTTTGTGTAACATACATATGTAGTTTCTGAATCTGAGATGTCATGAAATTTTCCCCTAAATTATGAAATATTTAACTATTTTTCATTATACTTTCTTCTTGCATAATTTCATTTCCAATGATTAGTGGTTTATTCATGATGTCTGCGGTAGACTGAGCTTTGAACCCCAGTCTGGACATGTTCTTGGTCTTAGTAAGCAGCTTGGTAGATGTACCCACTGTAGACAGGCACTCTTGAAAATATTTATTTTCTATTACATATATTCACATACCATGTAATCATCAAAAGTATACAATCAATGGTTCACAATATCATCATATAGCTGTGCATTTGTCAACACAATTGACTTTTTTTTTCCTTTTTTGTGGAAAATAACATATATACAAAAAAGCAATAAATTTCAAGGCACACCACAACAATTAGTTGTAGAACACATTTCAGAGTTTGGCATGGATGACAATTCCACAATTTTAGGTTTTTACTTCAGCTGCTCTAAGATCCTGGAGACTAACAGAAATATCAATATAATGATTCAGCACTCACATTCATTTGTTAAAATCTACCTCTCTGTATTACGCTACCATCACCTTTGATCTTTCTCCCACTTCTTAGGAGTATTTGGCTGTGCCCATTCTAACTTTCTCATGTTGGAAGTGTCTGTCACTAACATGGGGTAGGGAGATGGAACTAGCTGATGTTCTGGAGAGGCTGGGCCCTCTAGGTTTCAGGACTTAGCTGGTCCAGGGACCCATGTGGATGTTATTTTTAGTTGGCCCTACGGGGTAAGGACCACATTACTGGGGTCTTTTATAAGCAAAAGAAATCTGACAACAGGGAGAATACAGAAGCTGGAAGTCGAGGGAACCTGGAAAGAAAGAAGACATTGTTATGAGACAGAAAAACCAAGGAACCTGAGGATTGCCTGGCAGGCAGCTCGAGAAAACCAGTCTCCAAGGACAAAGCATTGCCTTGTTGACACCTCAGTTTTGGACTTCTAACCTCAGAATCATGAGCCAATAAATTACTGTTATTTAACCCAACCCACTGGGTGGTATTTGTTTTTAGCAGATGGGAAACAAAGACATCTTTTTAAGAAAATGTATCTGCAGACCTGGATAAATTATATGGCCATCTCTTATCACACCTGTTCCTCTCAGACTATTGTTATAGGACTAACATAAACCTGCCTCCTCATCAAAACCACACACTTTGAGTATTGCAGGATTGTGCTCACAGATGCAGTTCATGAAATCACTCAGCACCAAATGGAGAATGTTTTCAATGGCTTGGAAAATCAAAATGAACAATGCATCACTAAAGATAGTGGCTAGGTGAAGTCTGGATATTTGAATCATACAGTGTTAAAAACTCTATAAAATAGGTCTGCAGGAGATGTTTGCAGTTTGCTTCTATTCATGTACAACAAGTTATTAAATTTAAAAATTGCAAACAGAATTTATAAACACCCTGTATTTATAAAACACCACCAAAAACTCAGAGGATCTCATTCACATGATGCAAACCAGAGGTTTCAATTTCACAGCTGTGAAGTTAACCATGAAATAGGGACTTTTTTGAGGGAGAGACATGGCAGTAAAGTTGTAATTGCTGTGGTTTACCATTTAAGGGTGAACAAAATGCTCCATAAATGGAAACTATTTTAATATTATTTTGTTTTTGTGGGGTTTAGATTAGCTTGATCACTTTCTTGTTGCTTTTAAAAATAAGAACATATTCTTATAATTTCCATTAGGAGTTAACGCTCTACATGTGGACATTTGGGAAACTGTTTAATATAAAAGAAGCTTTCAGATTCAAAATCAGAAATCTTTAGATCTACACACCATATAGATCTAATTCTAAGCCCATCAGAGAGGAAGCTACTGCTTTCCATAGGAAAAGGAGAAATACTTCATTAAGAAATAGCCATAAAAATTAAAGGTAGTTTATACTTTCCTGCTTATTTTCCTTTCTTACCTAAATGCATTTAGGGTGAACTCTAATATGAATATGGGTTTTGAATATGTTTAGTCCACATCAGAGTGTGGTAAGATTAGGATTAGAGAGTAGTAACTATATTAGGGTTTCCTAGAGAAACAGAACCAACAGGAGAGATCTGTAAATATGAGATTTACAAAAATGGTCTCATGCAGACATAGGAATGGAAGAGTCCAAAATCTGTAGGGCAGACTGTAAGACTGAAGATGCTCCCTGGCTTCTTTCTTAAAAGTTTTCAACTGATTGGATTGTCTCATCTGTGTGAGGTACACCTTAGTTGATCACGGATATAATCAGCCACAGCTGAAATAAACTGACTGATGGTCTAATACACCAGCCTTCTGGTTTATCAATCAGCCTTGAAATATCCTTGTCACAACTGTCAGGTCAGTGCTTGCCTGACCAGGCAATGGGCCATCTTCACCTGCCAAGCTGACTCCAGAATCTAACCATCACAATAACCAGTTACTCTAAATAACTAAATGTATTTAGCTATAAAGAACTTTGACCACGTGCCAGGAACTTTTCTAATCACTGTATTCTTTTATTTAATACTCATCTTATCTTCCAGACTCGTACGACAAATACCACCCAATGGGTTGGCTCAACAACAGGAACTTATTGGCTCAAGGTTTCTTATGCAGGAAGGCTTGCTTACTCCAGGGGTCAGCACCTTTCTGGCTGGCCTGTGACCCTTGGATCCTTGGTTTTCCATCACATGTCAATGTGCTCTCCTTTCTCTTCCAGCTCCTCTTGACTTCTGGCTTCAAGCTCCTCCCTGTGGCTTTCCCTTCCATGTCCAATTTCCTTTGCTTATAAGGAATTCAGTCATGTTGTACGAAGACTCACACTCTTTCAGTCTGGGTACACCTTAACTGAGAATATCTTCAAAAGTCTTATTTACAAAAGGGTTCACACTCGTAGGAACAGGAGTTAGGACTTGATTATGCCTGTCGTAGGGGACACACTTCCACCCCTAACAATACTGAAAAAGTCCTGAAAGGTCATAAATATTTTTATCCCTATTTTGCTGTTAAGGAAACGGAGCTTTAATTAAATAAAATGACTTTCATAAGATCATGCAGCTCTTAAGTGACAGAGCCAGAATTCAAATCCAGATCTGTCTCACTTCAAAATATTTGCTCTTCTGTATTCCAATAGCCTTGATTCTTAGAGAGAACTGTGTAATGACATAGCTTTTACAATGTGACTGTGTGATTGTGAAAACCTTGTGTCTGATGCTCCTTTTACCCAGGGTATGGACAGGTGAGTAATGGATATGGATAGAAAAATAAATAAATAATAGGGGGATAAGGAGAAAAATAATTTGGGTAGATGGAAATACCAGTGGTCAATGAGAGGGAGAGGTAAAGAGCATGAGATATATGAGTTTTTTTCTTTTTTCTCTTTTTTCTTATTTCTTTTTCTGGAGTGATGTAAATGTTCTAAAAATATCATGGCGATGAATACACAACTACGTGTTCATGTTGTAAGTCACTGATTGTATACCATGTATGGACAGTGTGTGTGTGTGTACAGACTTGTCAACAAAAACATATTTTTTTAATTTGCTCTATTCTCTACTGTTTTTCAAAAATACCCTGCAGTTTATCTCGTCAAGTCTATAGAAACTTATTCACTTATCCACCTATGTAATACACTGCAGTTGGGGAATTCAGTAGAATTTTACTAAACCTCCAATATTGACCAGCTTAGGGACTAGCATTTGACCACAGGTTATAAGGAAAAACTGCAATTTAACTTCAAACCAAAAATGCCACCCAGAGATGAAAATCTGTTCTTAGCCTAAACTAACTTGAAAAACTAGAAAAAAACACAAATTTTCCATGTTAGCCGTGAGTCTACAAAACACACCTTCTTTTCAAATCCCTTGGGTAATACTGAGCTCAGATACTGTACTGGCTCTGAATCTAAGAACGGGACAGGTTGAGGTGCATGGGTGCAGAGGCACAGACCTCACCTGGGGAGTGCTGCCTCGCATTCAGAGCCGCCTACTGAGAGGAGCCCATTCACCACACCTGCCCTCCCTGCAGCACCGCACACCACAGGGGAAGGAACACTTGGCCCCGCTGTTTACACTAGCAAAGCTGTACCCCAGTGTGGTAGTACAGAACTGGAAGTTCTGACATGGTCAGCCGTAGGATGTACCCAGAAACACACACTGCACCCTCTGTTCTCCACAATAAAGTCTCTCTTCTCCTTAGGACCAGCTACATAATATATGGGTCCAGTGCAAATTGAGAATGAAGGGCTCCTGGTTCAGAAATTTTTAGTAATTCCAAGCTAGTAAAAAAGAGTATTAAAGCAAGCATGGAGCCTTCACAGCATGGGGCCCTATGTGATTGCACATGTCACACACCCAGGAAGCCTGTCCCGCTTCTTATACAGACACACATGATGCCTGTTGGGCTCTAGCAACTTTTATTCCCTTTCAATACTTCCTTTGATGTGTCGCTTGCGATCTTTAACTGGATGGTCTTACCGGCAAGCACGGGCTTCTTAAGAGTAGCTTCAGATCGTCCAGCAACAGCGCATTTGGCTCAGTAAACTCTGTCTTCAATGGTCAAGGTCAAGAACTCATCGTGACACCACAAGAAGCGTGCAACATGTTATTCAGCAGTTGATCTCCAATGTAGTTCTCTGAATGAAGATTTAAACTGGGCCCCTGATGTTAAGGTGGTTTATTCTTAAGATCTAACCGAACTTAAAGCATAGATGATTCCAAGTAGACCTTTTGTTGACTTGTTTTCTCAAAAACCAACACATTCATAACAAAAGGTATCAGCGCAATGTGTCCATTAATTCCCTCCCCTTCGAAAGTTCAAAAAATGTCACAGAGTGTATGACAGCTGTTTACTCTTCTTTTCTGTGTTGCACAGCCTCCCAGTCAGTGGTAACACGTGATCATTTGCACCATCCTGTGCAAGGGAGAAAAATGCATTATCATCCAAGCCGATGCTAAGGGCATTCTACCAAGAAAGAAACCAACTAGTCAGAGAAAGGTTATGAAGAAAAGCTCCTGCTGGAAAACTCAGTTTCCTCCCCTCCCTCTCTCTCATTTGAAATTCATGAAGATGAAGTGCAGCTTTTGTTTCCCATCAGTGAGATGAGCCTTAATACACTCTTGCCAAAAGCAAGCTAACAGAGAGTAATTGTTTTTCATCTAAATTGCATGTCCAGCCTGCTTAGTCTTCAAAGCACAGAGATGCTACAGCTTTGATATCCAACTGCCGAATGACAAAGGAGAGGGCACACAGCCCGCGGGCACGGTGAGAATTTTTAATCACTACTCATCTATCAGTGAGCTCAGAAACTCTGAGACAGTAGGAGATGGGAGAAGAGAAAAGATTACTTGTAAGGTAGATAAGGTTCCATATTTCGTTCAAGACCAATTCTTTAAATAAAAAA